>NW_025777255.1:0-126706 GCF_021130785.1 Homalodisca vitripennis
ACAACAAGTAAATATTTGTTATGTTATAGAAATATTTGCTATTGTAATACAAAAAAAAAATAGAGAATAGTGAATTATTTATAAATAATGCATTAAATAAAGCATTAGTGTTTATTTTGGAATAGAGCATTGTGTTAGAGATAAAGAAGTTTTTACTTTAAAATTCTATGTTGAGAAAATTTATACAGATGAAGCAAAGTAAAACTTTTAAAAAGATAAGTCTTTATTGCATATCTCTAATTAGATTAAGAAACATGGCTAAAATATCTACTATTTGTTTACTGTTATAAAAATAAAGATTAAGCTACAAAAAGAAACTAAACAAAGAAACTATGAGAGTAGTTCAAGATTAATTCCAAGAGATCTTTCTACTAAAGTAAATAACTTAAATTAAAATGTTAACTAATAGTAAATTAAACTAAAAGCAAAAATGCCATGCAACCACAACATGCCTATTAATTAAAAAACATTCTATTAATTAATCAATTTCAGATTTATGCATGCAAGAAACTAAGAGAAGGTGGAAAGCTCCTAACATATGCCGAGAGTGATTTCTCAAGGCCCAGTGTTAAGTAAAATTACTATTTATGCAGCAAAGCACTTCTTTTCTTACCTTTCATATAGACCAGTTCGGAGTGTTAAAATATCTCCTCACTGCTTGGAAATATTATTGTGTGTATCATCGGATATTAAATAATTAATTATTAGCTATGCAACTAATACCCAATACTTCCTTTAACGTTATTTAAAGGATATAATGTGATTTTTACGAAAAAATTTTTAATTTAGGTAACAATACTATTTATTTTGAATAATTTTAGTGAACTTTTAGCATGTTTTAAGATAGAAATAGTTGAAGAGTAGGATAACTGTAAAAAATCAATAGTCCATCATTTAAAAAATTTCTGTTACAATCAATTTCAAAATAAATATAAATCAAAATCAATCTATCTCTACTTTCAATTAGTTAACCTACCCCTTTTAAACTTGTTTCTTTAACTTAAAGTTTTTTAACTTTAGAATATTTAGTTGAAAAATATGTTTCTTTATATTTTTATTACAATAGTAATGTGTAGTAAAATATAATTTATTGCTCTGGTTCAAAACAGTTTTATATGGATTCCAAGCGGACTGTTTAAGGTAAACAAGTACATACTAGCCCAAATAAAGTTTCGATACAGCTCAAATTTGTTAACAGAGTAATTATTATTACTTATTGGTATAGTTTTAAGGAGATGTTCACTAAACTATACAGCTAAAATCATCATAAAAACTCTTTGTGACCACATATGAGACTTAAAAACTTATATTAAATCCTGGAACATTCATTTTTGTTTTACTTGCATTTCCGTAACAGTGTTTCCAAAAGTATCGTGTCTTTCTAACATTAAAAATAGCTAACTCTGAAATACATACAGTAAATAATTTAGAAATCCGTGAAACCAAGTTTGAAGTTTTAATAATTTAATAATCTCAAAGTATTGAGAATATTTCTTAACCAAAACTTTTCTGCTCCTTTGTATAATATAAACTACATTGTAATGTTCAATTACTTTTCTTAAACAAAGTTAAGCAAAAGAGAAACTCAAGGAAGCATATTAAGCCTAATTGTTTGATGAACACTGTTCTATATTCTCACTGAAGTAACAGAGATTGATTTTGTGTTAACAACCAAAGTGTGTACAAATTAAAACCTTCTATGGTTGTAAGGTAAGTGAAGAATAAGGTGAAGCGCGCAGTTGAGGTGACAACGATGCCACTCTGTTATTTGATTTCAGTGCTACTTCAGACTTTAATAACAATCCAAATTTTAATTTTTTTCCAGTGGTTCAAACTGTGGCACAGTGGTTACAAACTAAGAATTATACCATGGAACGTTGAAACATCATCAAAACAAATGTGTCTACTGAAAGAAAGGTCATTCTATAACATTACAGTTACACAGTTGTTATTTAATTCATTCTTTTTCAACTTTATATTTTGCCAAGATCTAGTACATTAACATTCAGGAACCCTATTACACCAACAATTTCAATTCAGTAACACAAAACAGTTAGTAAGTAACTCCAGAATCCATACAAAACGTTTTGATTTTTTTTAAGATAATCTTTGTAGTATTTGAGTTTATAAACACTTTTATGACAACAATTGTAAGATGAATGTTACTTCAATATAGTTTTGCTTTTGAAACTTATGACGTTATTTTTGGTATTCATAAATTTTTGTAATATCCCACACAAAACACTCAATTGTGGCCCCACCAACATCGTGTACAGTGAGGAACCGAAGCAGAGGAAGTAAGACAGAGTAATGAAGTGCGATAGAGAGAGAGTGAATGAGAGAAGCGAGATGGAACGACGAAACGCACCTTTCCGTGGCCTCCACCAGTCCTCAAAGTAGCCTTTAAGTGGAGAGGAGGAATCAGATCCTTTTAGTGGCATACACACACACCTTCCAACTCAACTTATCTGATCCATTCTACAATCCTTAAGCCATCCAATATATTATACCGATAGACTACAGTACGTGATCTTATTTGTTTGTGTGTCTGAGAAGTTATTATAATTAAATTATATGGAAGTTGTCCAAAAACATATTCCCATCGTCACCATAAACTTTGTTATGTGTAATTGAAAGTTAAAGGTTGATTTTATCAATGAAATCAGTGTTATAAATTAAACATTATTAGTTATAAAATTACTTTATTTCATAATTGATTTTGTTTTCACCCATTTACTGTAAATATTTAAGATTTTTTACAGAATAATTAATTAGTCATTAAGATAATTTTTGACAATGCTCATCTATAATAAAGTAGTTGGCTGGGTAAATATCAAAAACGATCTCAAATGACAGTCAGTTTTTCCCTAATTGAAGACGGGGGGAGGGGGAGTTAGGTTGTTTAACAATCTTTAGTTTTGTGTTATCCACCAACTTATCATACCTCTACTGTTTCCATAAAATCTCTAGTATAAATTCTTTTTTTGAAGTTTGATCTTGGCAATAAAACAGGATGTGGATGAAACAGGATTTTTCCAGAAAATTGCCATCTTTCAGTGATACAAAAAAACACACTTTTTGTATCATTGAACGATGGCAAATGTCCAGGAAAATGTTGTTTAGTATTAATTGGCGGACACATTGAAAAAGAATAAGATTCAGCAGCCATAAAACATTTCTTCCATACCGTACTTCGTTTTCTTCATTTCATTATTTAATATCACAGTTATATTTTCTAATTTAATTGTCTAATTCATTGAAACACAAGATAATTTTAAAATGGGTTCACAAAATATCAGACTTTTTTAAAGTGAATGGTGTTTGAAATTTTTACTTACTGTGTTTGTTATATGATGAGAGATTTTCCAAAACACGCTAACAAATGTTTACCACCCACTTCAACTAATTTATTATAGAGTTTTGCCAAAAATTAAATTGAAAGTGTTAAGGTCAAAAACAATATCCCACCTGAGAATATATCAATCAGAAACAAAAATTCAAATTTTGTTATGTTATTTGGTGTAAACTATCCTTGAATTGTAAAATATTTAATTTAGTTTTAATTATAAATATCTGTTAAAACATTTCCATATTATATGAAAACACAACCATTGTAATGAAATTTTTAAAGCAAACATTAAAGATTAATTACATAACCAATAATAAAAATTAGAACGCTTAGTATTATACTATACATTTAATTATTTTTATTTGATTAACATGGCCTTGTAGCCTTAAAATGCACAAGAAAAGAAAACATGCAAATCAATTAAAAACGCTAACCATAAAAATCCCAGAAGAACCAAGTAAGTTGAGTTGGTGATAAAATTAGTCCAGTTAGAATTAAAAATAGAAAATGGTGCTGAAAAATCAAAAACATCAGTTCACAACTAATTATTTATGAAAGCCACTGATTACAATAAAAACAAGGCAGGAGTGTGCCACACTATATGCTGTAAGAGGCTTCTTCACTAAGGTTGCATGCCAAATTTCAAGTCTGTAGCTCATTTCATTCTCGAGATGTCCTGCGGATAGACAGACAGACAACCATACAGAGAGTTTACATTTGTGTAAATAAATATGTCAGGAGTTAAAATCTCGTACGATTAGACTGTTTGTTGACAAATTTATCTATTCCGCAATTTTCTTGTTGCCATCATGGTTAACCATGAGACCAATGTAAAAATATTCGCTAATGCTCAGCCAAATCTAAAGGAGTGACATGCACCATCCTCGCACTCAGTGTTCCTCATATAGAACTAAAGCTTCATGCAAAATTACATCTGTAAGTCAGTTCGTTTTCGAAATATCGTGAGGACAGACAGACAGACAGAAACAACATTTTTTCAGACACTCAAGTGGTAGGCTTCGCTAATGCTCAGCAATAAGAGAAATATTAATGCAAAGTTGATTTTATTTAATTTTTCAGCACCAAATTACAAGACTACTGAGATTAAAATCAAACTACAAAGAAATAAATAAAACTCATGAAACAAATCAGTTGTCATTTTGAAATTTTTCATAACTACTAAAAGAATCAACAATGTTAATTTATTCACAACCATGATTTAATTTATCAATTTACGATGTAAAATGCATTTTTAAAACAAGACCCATCAAGGTAAAAATGACCAAAACATGGGATTTTGCTAAACAACAACTGACTGGTCCCACACAGTACACAAACACTTTAGCAGAGGACTGAAAAATTCATAGTAGCTAACTAAAGTAACACTCACAAGTACGTCTATTACAAAATATCAACATTGTTATAAACCATCGTATTTAAATTGATTAGTCAACAGCAAAAGAAAACAGTGAAGTTGGTGTAAATAGAGTAATCAAGAGGTATACAGTACATAGAATGGTCATTAAAAACTGATATTTTGTTCCCACGGCTGGTGTACAAGAAAACTAGCAGGTACAGATATGTGATTAATCTGCTACTGTCATGACTACAGATGGACAATGTACTGTCATCACATGCTTAACAAACTAAAATTCTCTTTAAATTAAGGAAAACAAAAAATATGTTCATTTTTAGAACCATACAAACCTTTTTTTAGATCTTATGCCCACAAACAGGAGATGCTAGTGAGCATTTGCTTTCTTAAAATTGTTTGATAGTCATAGATTTTGAGGGAGAAAGCTTCTGGTGCATGTGCATGGTAAAACGAGTTCACTTTGGATCTTTTATAGTTTACAGATAGCGCATTTTCTTGCTTCCTACCATGCAGTGCTGTGGAATAGTAGTGTTTTGAATAACATTGTGAATTTGTTTGTAAAAATAGCATTACTCAGTGACTCACAGTTCTTTTAATAGTGAATTAGACAATGATGGCGTGAATGGTGATTCTGACACTGACCTTAACAATGAAGCCAATTCCGAGTAAAACCCCTTTTATCTCACTAGGGCCTACACTTACAAATATTCAGTTTGATAAACATAATGAAATCGTAGTAAGAGCTCTGTGTGAGAGTAGACCATATATTACTTAATGATGACTTGTTGAAATATGCTTATTGTGTCTGATGCAGAAATGGGATCAGTCTACAACCCCTCTTAATTCCCACTTGACCAATAATTCTTCTGCCTACATCACTCAATAGACCAGATGTGAAAATTAAATTCCCATTTACAATTTTAAGACTCTGGTAAATATTACTAGGGTTTTTAAATAGATTAAATACTAATAAGAAATTATTACAGCTATAAAAATTACCAACCTTTACCAACGGTTACCAACCTTACAGTTAGTTGTACATGATTTTACTATACTTATCCACATACTGAGAAGACACCATTCAAAATTCATTCTTAAAACTAAAGAATTAACAATACAAGTTTACTTTGAAATATGCTGTTTTCTAAATAATAAATTCATTTTCATTATTTTCCATATTACTATAGCCTAAAACTGTAAATTGAATATTAACATTAACACATACCTTCATCAAACCAACCAAGGTCGCGATGTATCATGTTGAATATTCGTGTGTGATAGACCTATCAAATATTATGTGTTTCCGTTATTTATTTATTTATTCATTGTGTTTTGTGCTGTGTTCATACATTTTAAACAACGATGACTCCAGATGGATAATGCTCGCTTTAAATATTTATTGACATTAGAAGATGACTCACTAGAAGTCGAAACTAAAATAGCCTTATGACTATTGTTTTAAACTGTTTGATTATTAATGTTAATAGTTTATTTTCATATTAACACACTCACTGCGACGCGGTCGGATCCGGCCGCGCCAGACGTCGCACCAGTGCGGAGCGGCCGGATCCGACCTCCTCTACTACTCTGTTAGTTGTAGCCAGTGCGAGCTCAGCTTTTGCTCAGAGACGGTGAATTTTTGTTAGCGTGGTGCGTAGCCATTATAGTACTGCAAACAAGTTACAGTTTTCGCGTTGGACATTTTTAAAATTAATCAATGTGTGTGTAATCCTAGTGTATGTTTTGACTGTGTGTTGTGATTATTGTACAGTTATTAGTGAATAAAAATAGATACAGTGTGAATGAACAAACTTCAATTAGGTTAGGTCTGTATGGAGTTTTAGCGGGACTTTCAGTGCGCTGTAGGGAGGGGGAGCGTGAGCCGGGCCAGGTTGTGCAACATTGTATAACTATTTTTCTCGTATTTTGTGCCCTGACTGAGTGTTGGTATTTTGTTAGAATGGCATCCACTTCCAGAAATATTGACACTGATAATAATTCTGATAACAGTGACTTTGGAAATGATACTGACGAAACAAGTGCAGGTGAAAATAGCGATAACTCAGACGCTGAGGACGAAACCAGAGTCTATAACCCAGTTTGGTCTCCTAACACTGCAGGTCTGCGTGAGTTTCCCTTTACGGAGGAAAATCGGCTAAAAGTTCCTGTACCAGGTAACAACAAACCTATAGATTGGTTTTTTTTAATGTTTGATACAATTCTTTTGGAGAACATCGTGAAAGAAACAAATAGATATGCCAGAGAAGTATTTTTTAGACCAAATCTGCAGCCCAAATCCCGCATCAACAACTGGCGCAAAGATCTCACTGTGCAAGAACTAAAGATATTTATCGGAATTCTTTTTCACATGGGCACTGTACGTGTAAATAGGATAAACGACTACTGGAAAACAAGCCGATTTTTTAATTTTGGTGTGGTAAGAGAGCAGATGAGCCGTGACCGATTTCTGCTTATTCTAAGGTGCTTCCATTCTGCAGACAATGCCAAGAGTACTGACGACAGACTATATAAAGTTAGACTATTTTAATTCCAAGATGGATGCCTTGTATTATCCTTGCCGAGAGCTTTCCCTTGACGAAGGCATGATCGTCTGGAGAGGAAGACTCGTTTTCCAACAGTATATCAAAGGAAAACGTCATAAGTACGGGATCAAGGTATATTCTCTATATGAGCCCCATGGATTAGCAGTAAGATTGACAATCTACACAGGCTCGGATGGTGAGCTATCAGGCCATGGACATGCGACAAAAGTAGTACTTCATCTAATGAGGGGAAAACTAAACAATGGCCATGCTCTCTTTATGGATAACTACTATAACAGTTTTCCTCTGGCATCAGAACTTCTGTCTCAGAAAACGTACTGCACTGGTACATTGCGGCTTGATAGAAAATATTTACCACACGAGGTGAAGAATGCAAAACTAAAGAAAGGAGAGACAATCGCAGCATATGCGGAAGGGGTAATGGTAGCAAAATGGAAGGACCGAAGAGTTGTTGCATACCTCTCAACAGAGTTTGAAAATACAATGGCAGTATCGATCAACAGAAGGCAAGTACAGAGAGAAAAGCCCTTGCCAATATTGCAGTACAATGCAAATATGAAAGGGGTAGACAGAAATGACCAACTCATGTCTTATTACCCAATGGAACACAAGTCATTGAGGTGGTACAAGAAAGTGTTCATACACTTTATCCAGATGGTAATGGTCAATGCATATAAACTTCATAATTTTGACAATGAGGACTCAAATCTTAGTTTGTATGACTTTCGCCTTGAAGTAGTAGGGGCCCTCCTTCCTGAAAAACAGCAAGCAGTTCCGGTCCGCCCCCCGAGAAATCCGACGCATGTGCTATCAAAGACCAACAAAAGAGATGCTAAAGGGAGTCATATCAGGGTCCGCTGTAGAGTATGCCTCGAGGAAGGAAGAAAAAATTCCAAGTCAATATATTTTTGTGCTCAGTGCCCTGGCAAACCAGCCTTGTGCCCAGTTGGGTGCTACGAAAAATACCATGCACCAAAGTAAAGAAGAACGTGTCCGAAGGCCTTGTAAATTTAGTGATAGTTATAGTAAAAGTGTAAATAAAACACGTTTTCAAACAGTGTATGCAAAAAACTGCCAAAGTCGTGCGCGCCATGTCCCGCGCGGGGTGCTGCGCGGCCGGATCCGACCGCTCACTTGTGACGTCACAACCACCAAGCCAAATGCACTTGAGAGGCTGAAAACTTCATATTGAGGCTTCTATACGTCTATGGTAAGTAATCACACTACAATAAATTTTCAGCACTGCTAAAAGTATTAATATTTTTTTTCAGCAGTCAATGTGTTAAATGATTTTTTAACCTCCTCCTGATTATTTACAATTGACACCTGAAGTACTAAAACACTTTGAACTAAGTGTAATACTGTTATTACCAAAAAGATTCAAAACTAGGGTGTTATTGAATTATAAAAAAATAGTATTCATGTTAGTAACAGTCAATCTGTTGAATCATCACCATTTCATTTTTTGTGATACAAAACCTGTACATATGATGTGATCAGTTTACATCAAAAGATCAGTTTCTGTCCTGCTTACGAATGCCATAAATAAATTATTATTTTAAACTTATCACATAATCAATACCCAAGTTGAACTTTTTACTCCTGAAGTAGCATTGTTTTCATTTTATTTTCTGTAATATTAACCAAATCAATGAATTGATCAAATGGTGATTTAAATACCATTTCTACATACCAGTATCTGTGCCATCTACTATAATAGTGTGTTTTTTATTTTTAACACTTACAATTAGTGAAATGAAATTTGGAAATTATTTGTGTGTCAACAAAAACAGGTTTTATGCATATCCAAAATTGTGAAATGTAGATTACATAAGTTTTATTTCTAAATGGTTTATTTTCATTGGGAAATGTTTCGGAATGACATTTTCATTAATTACCTGTCAAAACTCCAACAGAGTTATCAAACAACATGCTTGAAAATCTGATTTAAGACAATAAAAGTTAAGTAAAGACAATATAAAGTAAAAGAGTTTGTGATCATATATAATTTCTATCATTCAAATCTTAATTTAGCACAACCTTATAGTATCATCATTACAATTAGTTTTCTTTCAACTATCCTTCACTATTTCATAGCATTGAGTCAAATGATAAAGGAAATTAAACAAAGTACAGAGACATCTTAAAACCGAAGAGATGCAAATTTTAAATTTCTATAGTACTCAGTAAACGATTGTAACAATTGCTTACATAACTCATTGTTAGACCCCTTATTACATTAAGCCGCTGAGTTGAGGAGCTGATATTGAGTTACACTGCTAAGAATCAAACTACAGTGGCTAGCAGTGCAAACACTTATATAGGACGATTTCATAATGCGCCATACTATAACCTTTCATTTATTGTATTCATTTTGTGAAATCAAAACCCACTCAAGGTGCTGATAGAACACAAAATTACGTTATCACTTTGAAGACTACTTCTAGTTACAACCAACTTCACTTCAACAAATAAAAAATTAAAAGATTTAGAAAAATAATATGAATGAGTAATCAGCCATGTTGAAAGGCTTGTATTACTTTTAATGACATGGATGGATTGTTAAACTATTTTAACCCTTTACGGTTGAAGTGACCCAATTGTGCAGTTTGAGACTCACAGCTTAAGTGAACCGCACATCACCCATTTTGTTACGACTCACATAATAGTTTTATTTATTTTTTATCTGTTAATTTTATTTATAAGTAAAAATAATGGAGGAACTAGTCTTCCTCTAGTCTTCTTCTGCTAGTCCCAAAGGGTCTGGACAACTGTCTTGTCAAACCAACAAAATAAAGTCCAAAGTGTCTGAAATCCTGTTATTATTTCTAATAATCTGGATTGATGATAATAAACTTTAAACAAAGAATGTAAACAGAACTTATTCAGAACATAATTCGGGAGATTTCAATGTAAAATATCTCCAAAATACTGGTTAAACATAACAATTTTTGCTGTCAATTTACAATGGTAGGAGACAGAAATACATTTTTTAATACAAAAGTTACTTATCTCTAAGCCTCTTCATTAGATGAGTAGAGCACATAAGATAACTTGATATTTAAAAATGATTAGCTATAGGGCTGTTAGTGTTATAAAATAAAAATTTGAAAATTTATTTTTCGGACTTAATGCTTGAAACACAGTTGTGAGTACAATCATTTTAAAAGTTATTTATTTTAAAAATTCTGAACAAATTCTGAACTCAACATGCACATTGAATTAACCCTTCCACCATACCTAAGTCATGTGTTTAAGCCAATAGTTTCAAAACCTAATGAATACCTCAATCCATTTAGATATCTGAAATAACTTAGTACTATAATTGAATTAATTCATAATTAAATTCTTCAAAATTTGTTATTTTGGCATTTGATGCACTTTTGTACACCAAAACCAGTGTCATTGTGGCACTTAAACGGCTAAGCAAAAACAAACAACATTGGTTTGTAGAATTTGCCGGGTAGAAAGTGAGAGGACAAAATGAAGTGGTGCCTTCAAATTCTAGACAGAAAATGCATTGCAATTAATTTGAGCAGAGCCTAAAATGAGTGTATCATCCAAACACTGGTCCTTTCAAACGCAGAGGATTAATAATGTTCAGTTTCGTCCAATCCATGTCATCAGTTTATAATAAACACCCATACAACACAACTTATTTTATCCTTTGCACATTTTTGGGTCTAACTTAGATGACTTAGTTTAATCGATGAAAGTATTATCGTAAAAATATAACTTAATTTAACCAAGAACCGTAACCTGATACACAGTCATATATATTTAACCATCTAAATGAACATAAGTGTAAAATTGTTTTAATGATTGATCTGTAACCACAAAAATTCATAGGGTTTCGATCTCTTCAAACAAAATTAACGTAAGCAGATATGGTAAGATAAAATATTGAACACTGGAACCCCAAAATGAGAGCATTTTTATATGAAATGCGAGTGAATAATTATTTCATTTCATTTCACCAACTAAGACAGGTTAGGGTTCTCAGAGACCACTAGTGACAGGACACCTACCGTCTCGCTCGTTGGTTGCTGCCGTTGTCTGCGTCTGCTTCGTGTAGGTCACCATCTCCCGGGGTGGGATACTGGTCGACTGCACGCTCACCACACTCAGCTGGGGTTTCTTGCGACTGGATCACCCACAGTTTTGTTATACGGTTATTGTGTATTTCACAAAGGTCATCATATTCATATAGCATATCGCTTTGATTGAACTAAACAATTTGTCTCAGAGCTAAAACTGACTTGGTTGGAACACCCAAACATGTAGGTCAATAAGCTTAAGTAGAATATTGTTGGTTAACCAGCAGGCTTACCTTAGGCTTATCTTCTAGGGTCTTCTGATTGAAAGAATACAAAATTTTACAAATAACTAGAAACTTCCAATTGCACTGCAATTCTTCTCAACCAGTAGAGAACATTCTCATTATCTGTTCACTTTGATATTGGCTTTACAAACCAAACTGAAAAGCCAACTAGAATGTTCTCTACTGGTTAAGAAATATTGCACTGCAATCGATCATTTCTAATTATGTGTAAAAGATGTATACTGTTATGTGTTTTTTTTTTCATCAGTGGACCCTAGAAGATAGTATTCAAAGTAACCCTGCAAATTTTCCTATCAACTAACAACAATTCATGGCTTTCATCCCTATTAATTCTAACCTAAACTAAGTTAAGTTTTGCTAAAATTTGGGAAAGAAGGAGCTTTGATTTGAACTTTAATTCTATTACTTCTTACCTCTACAACTGTTAAACTTTTATACAATCGTTTTCTTGTGTAAACCTTCCCTTGCAGGTTTAAAGAACTGACGACAAGAACTGTGTAGATGTAGTGTTATTGTATGTTATTATAGTACAATGTGTTACATATACTCAGTGAAAGTGCAACCTCTTTGTTTCCGCAATTTGGCAATACTGTACACTTCAAATACAATGTCTATGTGGTCAACAAAGTCCCCAGTTGGTACAAATACTCCATTTATGGTTTTTTACGTCTCTATGTTCCCTCCTCTCAAACTTCTTATGTTACTACAAACTTATACAAATTAATATCACATATAGTTAATTCCATTACTTCTTACTTAAAATGAGAACACTGTGCATAAAGTTAGTTATACAGCAACAAACATCGACATATACAAAGGCAGGGAGGAAGAGTAACAAACAGAATGGTGCTTGTTGACAACATCACTTTCAGGACAACAAATTGCATTATTTTTCTTGATCTTTCTAAAAAAGTGAATGGAAAATTAAACAAGTAAAAATGTAGAAAAGAAAGAGGTATGAAAAGATTGACAACCCAATCCAAACACCTATGTGTGGGTGAAATAGTCTAACCAACTTTAAGAAAAACTAGTGTAACTTACCCGGCCGTGTAGATGGGAACAGTGTTGGTCAGACTGGTATCAGGTGTGGCATTGTTGCTATTGTGTTCAGGAGTTCCTGTTGACGTGACGCTCGGAAGACTTGACAGCACATCTAGAATAACGGAGTGTGATAAAGCAGAGTTCCTGGATTATAGCTCTGCGTGACTTAGCACAGGCATTTATAGCATATCTGTCAGTGTGCTACTGTATTGGCTTGTGTAAGATGTACATGAAATGTGTGGGTGTGTACTACTGTAAAATTCAAAAATATACTTTGAATTTTCAATGGAAGAACGAAAACTAGTTCCAAATTGTATTCTTGAAATGCACATAAAAATTCAAAATTAATAAAATAATGATAACAGAATAACACAACAAAGACAAATGAATACTGAATACTGAAAAACTTTTAAATGCTGTCATTTATTTCTTATATGGCTTAAGCAACTACATTTGTATTATGTTTACTTTAGCCATGTTACTTAAAAGAATCTAACACCACTTTTACAATTTCTTAAAATAGAATACTTTTATTTCCAGAAAGAATATTTAGGCAGTCACAAACCAGATAATTGCATAAAATTATTAAAGTGTTTTAATTTCAGGTTGTACCTTTACTAGTCCATTGATCTAGGAAACCGAGAGGAATCGGGGTCTCTGGGTGGGGGAGGATAACAAACTAAGGAGCATAGGTTACAAGGAGGGGATATCAAAGTTTTCAACATTCACGTGACAATTTGAGCTGGGTAGATTTACCAACTGCATTTGAAGGTAATTTAGGAGTTTTTCTGTACTGTTTCTGTGTATCGTCATTACGATTTCTACCTCCATGGTTAATTTTATTTATTGCCCTTTTTTGTTATTTCAGTTCTGTTTGCTACTGCCCAACTTATTTGGGCATCTCGACATTGCTTTCCCTGATTAGTTAGATTTGGTTGTGTAGTCATTTACAGAAAGAGTGTTTGTCATTCTCTCTCCTTTGTGGTGTTAGTGAGTGATATTATTCTGCATATTCAATGTAAAATTTAATGTCGTTAGTGTTGTTAGCATGCTATATTACTTAACAGAAAAGACGTTATGTTGTTTTCTTTTATTTCATAATGTGAATTCTAAATCTTTGTGTATTTCTAAGGTAGTAGTTAGCCGCCATTACCCTGCTATGAAGAATAATATGATTAGGTGACTTGTAATACTTTTAGTTCTCAAGCATTAGTGGCAAGTCTTTTAGAATTTTATATTTTACTGATCAGTACTATATCAATGGATATTTATGTTTGTCATCTTCAGTGCTGCCCATGCAACTACCAGGTCTCTTTACAAGATTTTTATAAATGTTTTGCCTCTAAAAAATTTCATTTTTTTGCTTTTTAAGCAATTCCTTCTTAAATATAAATATATATATATATATATATATATATATATATATATATATATATTGTGAAGTGGCTAATGTAAATGTTTGCCCTACTTGCTTTGCCCTATACTCTAACTAAACTGTGAGTAATTTTGATTCAAGGATGAATTTACAACAATACTACTGCATAAATCTAACATCCTATGTACTTTATCTTTGATGTTCAAAATTATACATGGTCTAGACAATTTAAAGTTTTTGAAGTTCTCAAATGACAGTTTAATTTCTTATCTTGGAAGGCCAATACATGATTTCTGTTTTGTTGGATTTTACAACCTAATCCATTTAATATTATTTTATCATTTTCCTGTTAATAATCACCAACAAAGCTATTTTAAGGTTTATTTAGAGGTTTCATATACATTTTTATTAATGAAAAAACAGTTAAAGAGGAATTCAGCAATACTTCTAAAAACACTTCATGCATTAGAATTAGTCTGTATAGAATGTATCTGAACACACACAAATAATTTTTGAGACATAATATTTCATTTTTAGTTCATTTCAAAATTACATTATTTTGGATTATTTTGAAGCTAGAGCTCTCCAAAGTTTGAAAATTTAACTGCAACTACTTTATATCTGCAGTTTGGCAACAATGGAAAATGGAAACCGTTCTATTCCTTCTCTGTGGTTCATGAAGTGCCCAGTGGGCAAAGAAATATTCTGTCCATGTTCTGACTTCATGTCCTGAGCATCTTCATGACAAGAAGAAGAGGACTGATCTTCCAGTTTGACACAGGTAGTCTGTTCTTCATACCTGAGCAATGCATTGATTCCAAACAGATTAAGCGAAAACTCTATAACAAGGAATTTACAAATATGTAACCAGCGTAAGGTAAAGGTGTGATTATTTCCCAGAAATACCAAAAGATAACACATTATTGCATAGTTTGGGTACATTGGCTGGAGAAAATGAATATAAAGGCTACATGAAGATGTTGGAAGATGTGGCAACTGTACAAGGCATTCAAGGACAGGAATTTTGGTGATGCTCTACAAGAATTACTAACCGAAAGTTTATCACTTGTGTTTTATCAATGACACAAAGGAGAACTGCTGAAAAAATGCCCGCCACCACAAAATAAGATCCCTGATTGCTGAGAAAATAAAATTAAACATTTAAGCGATGAAGGATTTAATATGAAATTGCAAAAAACTAATCAATAACAAGAATTTTCGCATTCAATAAAAAAAATTAAACCTGGATTTATCATTGACCCAACTGTATATGTTGAGTATAATGAAAGCAAACCACTTGAAATTATTGAGGAGAAAATAAAATTATGACCACTGATAACAAACTCCTTCAAGAGTAAATATGAGAATAATCCTGCCCGAGCAGCACTCGTTGTGCTCTTTCTAGATGCTAACGATCAAATATTTATTTTATTTTCCGCTAGATTGTAGTTGAATGAATTCTTGCATCCTTAAGGGCAATCATTCCATTTCGATTTGTTATGTTTGCACACTGGAACCACAACTAATAGCCTGTTTTGTTATTGTTTACATTTTGCCATATGATCAATTTTCGTCACTTCAATGTTCTGCTTACGTGCTATGTATCGTGTTCTCAATGTTTAGTGATTTAACTGTTTATAGTTGTTGAATGAGTTTTTAGTTCCTCCGCTACCTCATGAAAAAAGATAACTTGCGTACTTCAGAAGTAGACTTGGACAGTGATATTGAGATATCAAAAATACTCACTGACACAAAAGTGAATTATAAAAAGTAAACAAAAGGTCATTGTATGCAATTTAAAACAATTTATTTTAATTATCATTTTAAGAATAACAATTGAACATAACAGTTTTATCTCATCTCCCAGACAACTAATTCAGGAGCTTGTCATAAAATTATAAAAATGAAAAATGTTAGTGAATTTTTATTATTTTGTTATTATACTTCATAATTAAGCAATTCAAAAAACTGGTTTTCCATGTAAAAAACATTGTTCTGTTTTGAATACAAAAATATTAAAACAGATAAACATAAAGTAATAGAATATTGACAGCTGCTTTTGATTTTTGGTTTTTCTTACTAAAAGAAAATTGTAAGTATATACTAAAACAATTAAATGAAAAACTAATTTAAGAAAGAAACAAACACTATTGTAGAGCAACCAAATAGACTAAAATGTCCTGAAAATTGACTAATTTATCTGTATCCAAACTCATTCTATTAATATTTTAGAACACACATGCATTTTCGCCAAAATCAATTCAAACATTCAATCCTAGAGAGGCTAGGTTAATTGCTTCCTCAATGGGTTAAACATTCTATTTCCATAATTTTAAGAAATCATCTATGCAATAATAACCAATATATTAAAAGCCAGTAGTCTTCTTATTGTGTTTTTTTGCAACTTGCAAGAGTGAGAATACTGAAATTGTATTTAAAGAAATTTTGTTTTTTTATATCAACCTCATATCAGGTATTTGATTTTTGTTATGAATGCATTTTGTCCTTAAATAGAAAAGTAACACATCAAAAACCTCTGTTTCCAATACTAAGTAAAAAAGAACCAATGATGTAAAACTCGGACCACAGAAGAAATGACCGAATTGGATAAAGCATACACATATAAAAAAAATAATGGTGTTTACAAATGTATTGTGTCAAAACCCACTAAAAAATTTAAATTGATTCTGCAACCACCTGATAAAGAATTACCTTATGTACAACTTGCCTGTTCTGATATTTCTGCATTTACTAAAAAAACTAAGAAATCAATCAGAAAATTGTTTGTAAGACAATCTCTTTCTGTTTTTTTTTTACAAATACTTGTTCTCTTAAGCACAATGTTCTTAAGATTCGACTCTAGATAATAAATATGAAAGAAAACTTCCATGTAAATTTCATCAGGGAGATTAAGAAATAATCTAATCTCCTGCAATTCAGACAGTTTGGTGGCCAAAACTATTATTCAGGCAGGCGCTGTTAGAGAATGGGGAGAATTTAAAGAAACAATGACCAGCCATGTCAATGAATATTCCATACACGCCATGAAAAAAGAAACACTAAAGGGCTATACCAACCTTTGTGAAGAGGATAATGGAAAGTTAGTTAGAAAAAATCAGACAGCCAACAATAAGGCCAACAATTGGTTGGCGTGTATGGAAGATATTTCTTCTTCCATGCAAAAATGTAGTCTTAATTTAACTTGGAGGGCTCAAATTAAAGTTAATTCCAATGTAAAGAAAAACTGAAAACTCGTCAAATCCACAATCACTCACTCAACTTACTGTGATCTTCAATGACAACTGATTTAGGCTCTGAAAATAAAACCACATTTAACTGACAAAGCATAAAAATAGTAGTTGATATTAAATAAAATTTTAACATTTTCATATTCAGAAATTTTTTTAGTTGTTATGGTTCAGGTATTCTGGTTAAAATTAACAATACAATACAACCTTGTTGATCTGGATGGGTTTTACAGAGTGGAGGGAATCCAATTTTTCTTGAATTTTCAGCGTAATTTGTTTCTTCATGAACACAGGTTAACATTCAGAGTAATGCACACAATATAAAAAACTACTGTAATAGTGTTGTATACGCCTAAAAAAGGTTGGTAACTGTAAATTTGGAAGATGTAAATGAATTGCTTAAGATCACAATTAGCATCCGATGACTGACGTATAAATTGTATTAGTAGGCTTTTCTTCAATAGTAACAGAGGACGGTAAAATTGATTCTGATAATGAAAAACTGGAGGATATCATGACCTATTCTGATGCAATGGCACTGCTCGAAAGACTGATGGTTTATTTTGAGCAACAGTCAAAATTTCTTTACCAGCAGAAATAATGGCCTTAAAACATCTGAATGACCGTACTTACCAGAGGCATTGTACCAAATTAAATAAAAAGAAATCACTAAGTTTTTTACTAAACAGTAAATAACGTTACATTTTATTTGTTTCTCCTAATTTATAACTAATCTATGTTAAATTATAAATAAATAAATTAGATCTCTTTTACTATGATATTTGTTAGCAAATAAATTCCTTATTATCTAAAATCTATGGCATTTTTACTGTGTACACGATTTACCCTTATTCATCCTACTTCTGGTTCCTATTAATTTGAAGATAAACAAGATTGTATTGTACAACTCTCAGATTGCATGATTTTTTTTACTGTTAGTTCCAGCTTTTTATTGCCATTTTGATATAGAATGTAAAACTAAACCTTCTCAAATCCAAATATCTTTGATTTGTTTCATAAAATTTTAGAACAATATACAAGAAAGCCAGTTTTGAAATGTATATTTCACACTGTTCTCTTTATATTTTATTTTTAAAAAAATATAAAACTGTCTAATGGCATTGGAAAACAATTTAAAACCAACAAACAATTAAAAATAATGAAGCAGTAAAATAAAAATTTTTCCTTAGATGATAAGGAAGGTGTGATAAGCAAAAGCAAGTATGTTCCAATAACTACAGAAACTAGAGGTTAAGGACTTACCAGACACTGGAGCTACTCCTAGAGAAGATAACATCTCATCCAGTTCCTTCCTTTGGTCCTTCTCAACATGAGCAGAGCGAAGGGCAGCTTCCTCAGCCTATAACAAATTTCAGTGTTTATATACTACACAAAGTGGCTCTTTCCAGGATCAACTCTTTATGGTTGTTCAGTATCTTCCTTTGTCAATAACCCCAGGATGCTTCACTTCTGGCAAATTTATACCTTCCAGGTGAAACTACACTTGGTACAGCAAAAACTGATGTGTCACTTAAATCTGGGCAACTCTGGAATGTCTAGGATTGGCACATCACTAATCCCAAATCTCGAGATATTGGGGTGCAAATGTACATTAACCCATTCAAGACTTTGGACGGGCAGTTTCCGTCCTTCACTTTGCGCCGCCCAACGACTAAAGACGGGCCACGCCCGTCCGCTAGACACGACATCGACGTAGTTGAATATATTGCCGATAGATCGCAGAGGCATTCACATTTGCTGCATATTTTGTTCTCAGTAGTCTAGTCTATGTTTTTCTTCTTCTTCTTTGCTGAAAATCATCTGATATTGCCTCAAAGCATCTTGGCAAAACAGCTTTCTTTCGTTTGTAAACAGTCAAGATGCGTCTCTCGACCGGAATGATGTGTTCGTAAATTCTTGGAATAAATCCTATCATTTCGAGGCAGTTAATAGAAAACTGCACTGAATCAGATGTGTTCAATCACTTCTGTGATTGACCTTTTGGGCTCAGGTAACCCTTTCGTAGGCCTCCCGCTTGTGGAGAATCACCACTGCGCCTTCAAGGAAAGTTTTGGGGGCATTTTATTGAAAAGATACCTCCAACCACCAAAGCCAGGCCCTCAAGAAAATGTAAAGTTTGTGCCTCACAGGGGAAAAGAAGTGAAACAGTGTACCAATGTAAAAAGTGTCATGTTCCACTTCATCTGGAAACATGTTTTGAGGTGTTTCACACCCAAACCAACTTCTAAAGAAGTATAATAAAAATTTGTAAATAGTGTAAATATATGTATATTTAAAAAAACTAACATTTTGTGTTCATACATTAACAAGGAATAACTAAGGTTAACTTATAATACTCATAGCATGTTATACAGTAAGTATTATGCAAAGTGCACCTGTTCTTACACGAAAGCATGGAAAATATCCAGTTCTGTAGTCCAAAAATTATAGTAATTTATTTAGTCATGAATGGGTTAAGAGGTCTAGTCTACTGCAGGAGATGACTGTTGCGAGTTGTTGGGGCTCCCTAAGTGTTAAGAGAGTTGCTAGCTTAAACATAAACTGGATGAGCAAATTTGGAAGTATGGGCTGCCTCCTCCTATTGAGGTCCATAAGGAAGAATTTTGGCCACTAATCTTAGTCATGTCTCCTTGGAAGAAAGGGAGACCAGCTCTATACCAGCCACTCCAGTCGAAGCGCGCAGGGAGCCCCACTAATCCCAATAGTAACTTCCTGCATATATATACATTGAGAATTAAGAATTTCATTGCTATGACTATATATGAAACATTAGATTTGGACAAGAACTGGCAAAGAAATGAGTGGTGCAGAAAGTTTTCATAATCGCCACGTGCATTATATACTAAAAAAGGATAATTTAAAAATAGTGCATGAAGTGCAGTTCCACCTCAAAAATAACACCAGCATTCATAATATGAAGTCATCAAAAACCAAAATAACCTGCAATGCACTGCCAATACGAGAAAAGATTTTATTTAAACAGATGTAAACCTACAAGTTTTAAAACTTATCTTCTTCAGCCATGACATTAACTTCAAAATTAGAAGAATGGAATATGATCATTCTTTTCTAACCATATAGACAAGTCAATCAGCCTAGACTTATCTTGTGTAATCATTAACCACTAAGTTAAAGAACACCAAACAAAATGTTATATAGATTTTTTTCATTTTTACCAACACTAATACAAATTCCAAAAATGCAATGAAGTGGTAAATAATTCTATCAAATTTATGTTCTTGTTGTGGTTGAAGATTTGTTTACTTACATCTTTTGCTTCTTTTTCTCTTCGCCTGCGCTCTTTTTCCTCTCTAATCGCTTGTAGTTTCGCTTTCTTCTTCTCCAATTCCGCCTTCCGGTCTGACATGGTGATTTTCTTTCTCAATCAAACAAATTCACACTAAGCTAAAAATAAACAAAAAAATGCTTTAATTATCTTTTGAACACAACTTTAAGATGACAAGAATCCGCTCCCCCTCATCACTGGAAATCTATATAAAATAAATCCTAGATCTGGTGCCATAAGAATCATTATGATCATCTATCCAGCACTCTTCAAGCATATTTAAATCACCAAATATACAATGCTTGATCAAAAAGTTTATACTGTAATAGACCTACATTATTTTTCTTGTACGATAATATAACATAGGAAATACAGTAAAAAGTTACCATGAGCTGAATGTAAATAATGTTCACATAAGTAAGATTAAATTTGGAATTGTAATAAGCAAACACTCATATAAACGCTGATTTTAACATGGACCAAAGAAGGCCAAGGGGAGTCTGTCATCTAACAAGGTTATGGCCACAGTTTTTTGGGGTGCACAAAGTGTCATGTTTTTGAGAAGGGTAAAACAATCACTAGCGAGTATTATTCAGAGCTTTTGGAATGATTCAACGTGATTTGAAGCAAAAATGGCAGCATTTGGCAAGGAAGAAAGTGCTGTTCCATCAAAACAATGAATGTGTACACACTTGTCGTCATGATGGCAAAAATCCAGAAATTGGGCAACGAACTGCTAACCCATTCAGCATATTCTCCAGATCTAGCCCCCTGCGACTATTTCATGTTTACAAACCTAAAGAAATGGCTGGGCGGTAGGAGATTTGGGTCAAATGAAGAAGTCATTACTGAATCAAATGCCTAGTTTGAGCGCCTTGAGAGAACCTACTATTTGGATGAAATAAAAAATTAGAAAAATGCTGGATTAAATTTATTGAGCTAAAAGGAGATTATATTGAAAAACAAAATGTTTATTTGCCGAACAAAATTTGTTTCATTCAAAAAGTCACTGAATTATCAATGCGCCCTAGTATGTACCCAATATACGTAAAACTTCAAACTGACAATTTTTGTTTAGATGGTGCTAATTTGGTCCATTTACAAAATAATAATAATAAATTATATTACTATTAAATTATATAATTCAAATCAATGGGACAATCTCCTAACAGTTGTAGCCCACACTTTTGGCAGATATTTTTTTAAATTAGATATAAAATCAAAGTAATGTTTCAGTTGTAATGAGTGATATCCAAAAGGACCAGATCTCCAGGAGACCTTGATTTTCACATGTTTTGTCTTTTAACTGTCTGGAGAATGCTCCCACACAGTGTGCAACAGCGTAATTTTGATTAAATCTGAGATAGACTTGGTCCATCAACTTCAGATAACTGCTTCCCTAGTGTAATAGAAACATCTGTCGTACATAAAGCTCAACATATCTGAATATAAAAATACCAAACATAGCTAGAACTCCAGATTTCAACATTCTTTTCTGAATGACAAGAGTTGAATTTTTTAGGAGAGCCAATGGCTCCATGGTCTGAGATGTCACACTTTGGATCTACGTTGGAGATAGTACAGGTTAAAATCCTGTCTTTGAATGCATCACTTTTATCAGTACCATCAACCATGTACTGTATAAGACTCTCCTATTCTCTTTGATAAGATCACAGAGGCACGTTGCCCATGAGCACGGGCAGAATTAGTCTTTAAAGGCAATCGCCTTTCCTTTGTTATAAAAATAGAAACAAAGAAACCTAGTATAATTGTGCATATAACAATGCCTCAATCTGCAAAACACCTAATATGAGTGGAACATAAACAGATTGTTTTAACTTGATAAAGTACAAAATACAAGAACCCTAATTAAGATGAATCAAAACTTACCACAAACTATCAAAATAAACATTTAAAAATTGAACTTTCAGAACAACTTGGAAAATTCAAAAATAAACTGAAATCTTTTCTAATTCAACAGAGATTAGGCAACTTTTTCTTCATAAGTGACTCCGATTCAGCCTAAATTATAGGCTACTTAAAAAGAAATTGGACTGTTTAGCATTTTAAATAACTCATTGATGGACACTTTTACAATTCTATGGCCTTGGTTCAATTTTAAAAATCAAGTTGCAAGAATTACCAAGAAGTTTTATTTATTGTAAGTTAATTGGTAAGCACTATTGAATGTTTAACAGTACCAAAAAACAATATGACTGTCTATTATAATTTCTATGATATCCAGATGTCAAAATGGAACATACACAGAAATGCATGCGATCATAGGTCTAGGCTACCAGGTCTAAGATTAATCTGTGAGACAGGAAACACTTACTTTGATGTAAGTAATAATGGGGAGATTGCTGTAAAAATATATTAACAACTTATGTATGGTAATACCTATTACGGCAATTCTGAGCAATTACTGGACCAACCTAAATTTCTTTCATATTATAGAAGATTAGGCAGTCCTTAGAAAGTAAGAAACATGAAAAAAATATCGGAAAGCCATCATGCTGAGCAATAAGAAGATTCATTGTTCATGCACTGCTCCACTTCCTATCTTGTCCAATCTGAAGAGAGTCCACATGATCAGAGCTCGATTTATAGATACTATCTCAGGGGATGTTTCTCTTTTTCTGCCACCAGTACAGGGTAACACCAAGCCACTGAACTTTGTGATCAGTACATTCCCGTTATCAGATCATATTGAAGATTTGCTTTGAGAAAGTACAGATTAAAAATTCTCTTACTCATCAGTGTGGACATAGGTGAAAAAAACATACCATAGACAGTATGAAAATTCAAGCTCATATCACGTTAGCAATCCAATCTCAAAAGGGTATTGAATTGAATAAATAAGGTAAGGATAAATTTACAATTTTGTAATATGTAGGCCTGACTAGACTTGCAATCATGCACAAAACTGATTTGACCGTTTCTCCCATGCCCGTATTAAAACGTGGACTCTAAACCTTTTTATGGTTGCAATATAGTAAGCAGCCACTATCAGGGAACCAAACTATTGATTAGAAATACCTAAACTATTGATTGGAAATACCTAAACTATCAAATACAAAAACATTCTAATCATAGTTATTTACAATTTTAATTAATACCAGTAGTTTTAATGTACTGATAACAATATTGTTGTATTGAGTAATGGCTATGAGTGCAATGGTGATGAACATGTGTTATTTGTATCAGACGAGTAAAGTTTATCCTTCAAAATAGTAAAGATTAACAAAATGTTACACTGTTTTGTTTATTACATTTAATGGTAATTGTAAGCTTAACAGCAGGAGTGGCAAAGTACGAGTTTTACGTTATTAACCTATTGCTATCATCACCATGAACAAAATAAAATAAGGTTTTAACCCTAGAACTGTTAATCGACAAAATTTTGTCGGTCAATGCCGCTTCTTTGGTGTTGACCGTCAAAATTTGTCGGTCAAACATTCCCTCGTATAATTATTTTTTTACAATATACTCCGGTAACGTATCGATATAATTCATGCACCATTGGATTCGGGAAGAAAAATGCTAGGGAACAGATGAGTTTTATTCCTCTTTGTATTATGGTTATGACGTAGCAAGCTTGTCATTTTGAACGTAAAAGAAAACGACGCAGTTTGTTGTGACTGCCATATTGCCGCTGCCGTTTCTGTATCACTTTCGTGCCGAGCTGTGGATATTTGTAAGTTTTTAATAGTTTTACGCGTGTTTTAGTGTCGTATTTAATGTGTAGTGTGTTTGTTTGATGTCGTAGTAGTGTTTAAAACATATATATTTTTAGAATAAATCAATTTCTATTTACTGAAATATGGGTACTTTGGGATTATACCGACCACACCCAGACATGAATCGTTATTTCACATTTCGTTTTCTACTGATTACTAGATTAGCGTAGAAACAATATTCGTCAATATAAAACAGGAATTGTCTTATCGCAAACACACTCCCCATCCTCAGACAGAGGTCAAAGTCGAGCGTCTAGTAGATAACGTGATTGCAGAGTCTCGCCGCCCGTTCAGCTGGTGCATCGCTTTGTTGTACTTCCGTGTTTTACCTCTACATTTCTCCAAAACACAAAAAATTCAACAAAAACAAAACATTTACCAAACTAAACTTTTTATTAAAAAAACACTCAAAAACTTGTTTTTATTCTTGAATCACATTTCCGCCACCCAAAATGCGAGTGCCTCCGGCCATCAGCGCGGGCTTCGACAGCACCTTCGGTGCTGCCCCCGCCGCTGATGTCGACGAAAAGAAAAAACATCCTCGAGATAGTACCTATCAGTAAAATATCAAATTCTAGAGGGGCTAATCAGAAATATAAATTGAATTGTAATGGAAAGGCAATGATGTACCGTGCAAATTCACGTGATGCCGCGGCGGCCTGCCCGTAATCAGGATTCTCGAGAAAGATAAGATAAACAGCGACAACAATACCGATCACAATACCTGGAAATGCTTTGTAAGTTTGTAATTTTGTAATTGAAGAGTTGTTTTTTCGTTCTATCATGTTTGTTTCTATAAATTTTCTATTTTTGTGTTCTTCATACTGGTGTGGTCGGTATAATCCCAAAGTACCGAAATATGTTTGAGAAATTACCGGCTTTGTGTAGGCTATGGCAAAATGACTTGGCTAAATTCATTTCACATAGTTTGTTATTGTTTTCACTTACTAAACGTTATTTATAGCACTCTTTTAGCTCTGAAGTAACTATTTATTTTTGGTAAATAGATAGTTTTCACAATAAAATATATATTTCCTGTAATTTCTTTGGTTATATATAATAACTGTTTGGGTTATTCTATAGTTTTTTCCATATATTTAGTTATATTTATAGTTTTCTAACTACATAATATTTCCTATTACTTATAAACCATAAATTTATAAATTTTGATATAGTACAAGCTTTAGAAACGATTTTATATTTTGCTGAATGAAAATTTTTTTGCAAAAATTTTTGAATAATGGCAAAATGCAACTTTTTTTATTACTTTTCAAAAACTTTTATGGTTAATTTTTCATTATTACTGTATATTCTATTTTATTCTAAGTAAGAAAATATACAATATAACATGTATTCATAGATAAATGTATTAGCAAAACTTGTTTTACCAAAGTCTTACGTGTACACCTGATTTTCAGAATTTATGCACATCGCTGCTTTTTGTTCTATAGCTTTATGATGCTTTCATAAATGTGTATATATGTTTATGTTTTTTCTGAAACTAGATAAAATTTGAACACAGAATGGCTATCTCACTTTTAAAATATATCTCACTATAACTTCATTTGCTAGGTATGGTACCCCCAAATTTAAGAAATATTTTTCGTAAATTTTATATTTGATTAAAGTGTTTATTAAAAAATTTTGTATGGTTAATTTTACAATATAGTATAATTCTACGTTTAATCCTGAACACAAAAATATATACTTTTATTTATATTTCTTTTATTTTATATTTTTAATAATTTTTTTTTTAAAAACCTTGCGCGAAGCTCCAAAACAGCCCGACACACTACAGGATGAAATGACCGCCAGTTCTAGGGTTAAGAGGTGCAAATGGCAAATGACAAAGTTATAGAACATTAAAAGTGTAATAACTATTCTCGTGCAGAGGCTATATTTTATTGTATTATGAGCATCACGTGGTTGACTTCAGCCGTTACGCCATCTTTGGATACGTAAAATGACAATAATGTTGAAATAGGGAATTTTATCCAAATGAGACATTTTTGTTCACGTCAGTTAATATCAGCGAGACATAAGTGCCTCCAGCCATCAGCATGGGGCAGCACCAAAGGTTAATCTCACTGAAACCCACTTAATAAATGAAGACACATAGACTAGATAGTTTTTTTATTCATCATGTATTTAATACCTGTTAAGATATGAAAATAGACAACTATAATGTAATTTGGTTTCAATAGTTTAGATAATAATAAATATTGATGATTGTGGTGGTGGTCGGTTATTGCACTGCAGCGCTTCTTATCGCTTAGCAATGTTATAAATTTCTTTTCAACACTTAATTTTCATGTTTCTTGCTTTCTGGAATACCTGAGCATCCTACTAAAACATAAAAGACATTAAAATAACCGAGTACATACTCAGAATTTACCCTTATCTTCATCGATACTAGGGATGTGACTATTAGCAACTGTTAGCCTAAATAATAAATTATATTTGCACAAGTATTATTTTAATTATAAACCTCTTGTTGAAGACAACTCTGGAAATAATGATCCAATTGTTTGGGTGGCACTATGTGCTGACAATCTCGGTGTAAACAACTTAGTCAGTTGCTAAAAATTTTCGATAAGCCTAGCTATAATTCAGAAGGGTATAGAACAGTTATTAGTAAGCGGTTAGCATTACAGCAACAAAATGTTCGTCTCCTTGTATTGATAAGTACTTAATGCATATTTTAGAATTTTAAACTGAACAATCATTAATGTTTAAGGAAAAATTAAACTTACGACACGCCTATACAGAAAATGACGCAAAGCAGCTTTCTGTATGATTTTAATAACCAGGCATTACTGTTCATTCAAGCCAGGAAATCACACAGTTCAGTACTGACTGACAATGTATTGACAGCTCGTGGTCATAGAGTAAAGAAGCTAGTGGTGGCCGGTGATCAGTGACTGCTAACCTGTCCTTCTCTTCTCTATGTGCTCTGATATCATGTTCGATGAACGTGAGTTACGAAGAACCAGAACATGAAGAACTTCAACAAGGAAAAGAACAAGATTCAAAATAATTATTTTGTAATGAATTAAGTCAGTCTAGTACTTACTGGGAAAATTTACTTGCTCAAGGCTATGCTTCGATTATATTAGTTAACTAATTTATAATCAATGGGTTAAAATATATGATTTTCTGTAAACAAAGGCGTATAAGACTTTAATCATTGTGCAGTACACAATTACCGTAGCTTTAATATGTTTGAAATGTTATGATGTTATGTAAGATCTTAAGATGGATGTGTATTTATTGGGGAAACGTATTTTTCAATATCTTTCGTAATCTAAATGTGGAAAGAATTGTCGTTCAAATAGAGACACTATCACAACCTACTGGCTGTTATCGCTGACCATGGGTGTCTTGACAGGTCTGTGGCCTTAGAACTGTACCAGAGTTTTGCAGTAGTAAATGAAACAACACTTATACGACAGTATGTCAGAATATGTATGTATGCCTAAAAAACAATAAAATCAAAACAACCGTTTAACCAAACAGCAGCAGACGCTATTATACTTGTAGACTTGCCAAAAAGGCATGACTTAGTGAACTGGTCATGTGTTAACACTGAAGTCAACAATACAAATTTTGCTCTAAAAGAACTGTGTGACAAACATAAAAATGTTACTCTAGTTAAGGCTAGCACGGCAGAGAGAACACTACATACAAGACATGGGTCGCACTTGAATTTAAAAGGGAAAAAGTGGCTGGCTAATAAAATTGTGGAAAGTGTTAGGCGTATGTCAGTAGGCCTGGTTTGTCCCAACCCTAGTGAAACTACTCATTCGGAAAACTCCAGACATTCTGTAAGGAGCCCTCTAAAATAACTTCAATTAATTTCTTACATCAGAATGTACAGTCTTTATCAAATAAAGTTCAGCTGCTTGAACAGATTTTATCTGAGTATGACATAGATTTTCTGTGCATAACAGAACACTGGATGTCGGAAGACGAGTTAAACGAGTACTTACTTATTAATGATAGGCTACTAGTGTCTAATTTTTGTAGAACAACTATTGGTCATGGAGGGACTGCTATTTACTCAAGATACTCTTCTCAACAAGTAAAGGTAAATCAAGCAATTAATAGTTTGTCAGTTGAATTGGACTGTGATCTGTGCTGTGTTGAAGTTGTTGACCTGGACCTAGTGCTGGTTACAGTTTACAGGAGTATGAATGGAGATTTTATTTCTTTTCTCAATACAATGGAAAAAGTACTATCATATATTAATAGACTTGACAAAAAATCTATAATTTGTGGAGATTTTAATCTAAAAATTTTTAACTAGTGATAAAGACGCAGACCAGTTTGTGAACCTGTGTCTTACTTATGGCCTACAACTGACCATTCACGAACCTACTCGAGGTAAAAACTGCTTAGATAATTTTTTTACTTCTTTGACCTTACAAAATTGTACTGCTACAGTTATTAACTGTCATGTGAGTGACCATTTGGGACAGCTATTAATTGTTAACAATACTTATAAGGAAAATAGCTCTTATCTTGCTAAAAAAGAACTGTCATATATGGGTCCTAGCTTAAAGACTGTTCCTATTCTAAGTGACTCTAACATCAATGTATTCAGATTTTACCTTGCCAAAGAAAAATGGAGTGATATTTTATTTGCTAAAACTAGTGTAAATGAAATGTTCAATGCTTTTATGCTCACAGTTCGGTATTACTTTAATTTAAGCTTTAATAAACAGGTTAAGATTAAAAGGAAAAATACAGTAAATATTGGTTCTAAGGCTAATGTAGAGTGGTACACTGATGAGCTGTCTGCTAAAAAAGATAGGCTTCACTTATTTTATGAACATTTAAAATCTTCAAAAGGGCATGAGTTTGAAATGTATAATGTATTGTACAAATCTGAAAAAAAAGATTATCGCAAGCAAATTAAACACACAAAAAAACAATATAATTCTAAACTAGTAAAGGAGTCAGGAAATCAGAGCAAAACCCTTTGGCAGATTGTAAATAAAAGTAGGAAAGGTGAAACTAAAACAAAAGACCCAAATATTTTTTCATCAGATGAATATAACAGGTTTTTTATTAACATTGCCAGTAATGTAAAGCCGAAATTAAACAGTGTAGCAGCTAATGGGCTTAAAGCAATGCAGTATGTAAATAATTGCAAGGTACCTGAGCATATGGTAGGGTTAAGTTTTAGCTATGTAACTGAAAAAATTGTCTTGGATGCAGTTAGTCATTTGTCTAGTAAGTATAGTAAGGACCATTATGGCTTGAGTAACGTTTTACTGAAAAAAATAATAGATTGTATTTTGAATCCTTTGACAAGGCTAATCAATTTATGTTTGGCCCAAGGAATTTTCCCAGATTGTTTAAAAATAAGCAAGGTCATTCCTATATTTAAGAAAGGTAAAAAAGATGACTTGAATAATTATAGGCCTATAACGGTAGTTCCTGTCTTTTCTAAGGTCTTAGAGTTAATCATAGGCAAACAATTAATGTTTTATTTTGAATTGAATAGGCTAATATGTAACAATCAGTTTGGCTATAGAAATGGGTTATCTACCACACATGCCCTTATAAAGCTAGTTGAGGGTATACATGATTGTTTTGAGGGTAAGGACCTTGCTGCGGTCACGTTCTGTGACCTCAGCAAGGCCTTTGATTGTGTTTCACACGATCTTATAGTTTCTAAGCTTGAGTATTTTAGGGTAAAGGGTGTGGCTCTTCAAATCTTTCAATCCTACCTTGAGAACAGAGTACAATATGTACAAGACAGTAATGACTCCTCATGTCTCTTGCCTGTCACGTGCGGTGTTCCGCAGGGATCTGTTTTGGGTCCTTTATTATTTATTATTATGGTTAACGACCTCAGTAGTAATATTCCTGCGGAGATTATTCTCTATGCAGATGACACTACTGTCTTAAATAGGCATGATAGTGAAAGTCTGGCATTAGAAAATGCTAAATATAATCAAACCCTCATTGAGAATTGGTTGGCGGCTAACGAACTAGTGTTAAACAAGGAAAAAACCAAAACTGTACTTTTTTCTCTTAAAGAAAAAAATATGAACTTAGATAGTCCAATGTTCTTGGGATTAACTTTAGACCCAACCCTTAATTGGCACCAACACATATCTGTCCTCAAAAGTAGGCTTAGTAAAAGCATTTACGCTTTAAAAAGGTTAAGTGGTGAGTTGGAAAGGGAAGGCCTAAGGCAGGCCTATTTTGGTTTATTTCATGCCCATATGTCTTATGGTTTAATAGTATGGGGTGGTGCTCCCAAGTCAGAAGATATATTTGTTGCACAAAAAAAGCTATAAGAGTAATTACTGGTTCCCATAGATTAGCCCATTGTAAACAATTATTTATTGAATTAAGAATATTGACTTTACATTCCCTATACATATTTCAGTGTCTCATGTACTTGAGAGCTAATTTAGACAAGGTACATACAAGAAGCTCCATTCATTCCCACAATACTAGATCTGCAAATTTAATTAATTTACCACAAAATAGGCTATTAAAAAGTGAAAGAAATCCCATAGTTATATCAAGCCGATTAATGAATAAGTTACCCGACCCAGTCAAGAATTTAGAAAATGATAAATTTAAAATCTGTATCATAAATTTTTTATTAAAAAATCCGTTTTATAAAGTGGAAGAATTTCTTTCGGAGAGTTGGTCCGAATTGGATTTTAGCCTGACCTGACGCTTTCAAAGAATCTTTTGTCACTTTGTGCTAAACAAATATATGTTTAAGTAAAATAATATCTATTTATTGTAATGTCCAATGTGTTGTTTATTATAATGTTTAAGTTAGGCCTGTTGTAATTTATAAAATGCTATTTTGATTAAAATATTTACTAGTATTGTAATACTATATTGCTGTTATTTATATTATAGGGCCTACTGTAGTCTTAAAATAGTCCATTGGCTTAGGTTATATTTATGTAAACAATGGCTTGTGTCTAGAAATATTAATCTCATAGTTACATGACTTGCCTATGTATTCTATGGAATATCTTGTGGTGAATAAAGATTCTATTCTATTCTATTCTATTCTACAAATTGTTGGTCAGTTAAAAATAAACACGTTTTCAACTACGCATCGTAATAATGCCGAAAGTGAAACCAAATGGGAATATAACTTGTTTATTGTTATATAAAACCCTTTCACAAGATCTACAGACACTTTATATCGAACAAATATGAGTCCGAATGTCCTTTTTTGTTAGATATTCAAGTAGCAACAGATGTCGAACTAAGTTCGGCCGATATAACAATGTCGGACTGAGTTCGTCTATGGACCACAGAAGGTTAAGATGGGTAAATTTAAAAGCTCGGAATGTCTCTATGGAGCACAAGGAAGCCTTCTTTTGCAGACGATAGGAAACGAAAGGAGACTCTAGATTGCCATAGGCCAACTTTCATTGGACATCATTGTTCGAAAAATAGTCTCTGAAAGACAGTCTTGGAATACTGTCTCTGCGTATGTAGAAGTAATGTGGAGAGCAGTCTTTAGAGAGTGTGATGCCTGGGTCGGTTGGGTTTTAGTGGTTGCGAGTCAGATTCACTGAATTTCACTGAAAGTGTATTACCATTTCCCCCATTCTATAAAACAATTTCAACTTGGTAAATAGATTCCTCTTGGTCCAAGTAACTATTCGATTAATTTTAAGGTTAAGAGATCAAAAGAATGTGCGATATGTCTTGGTAGAATCGTTTTGAGACTTAAAAATTGGAACAGTGGTCTCTCTTGCTCAAAGGAAAAATATTTTTTATTTTAGGGTTAAGGGGCACTCTGTCTGTCTGTGTGACTATCCATCTGTGCGATATCAATTGATAGAAGGTTCTAGGTTGATACTTATTTAGATATGTTCCCCTTGGTCCAAGGAAGAACTCTGTTAATTTTGTTAGTAACTCTGTTAGTAATGCTGAAAGTGATTGGGTTGAGACTTTCAAAAATTATCTTGATGACAGTAGAAAGAAAGAGACTCAGCCAACAAGAAAGATGAAGAAAAAGAAATTAAATGTTCCAGCAGGAAGAGGAGTGGAAGGTCTTGGGGAGATAGAAGCAGAAGATAGTACTAGTGATCACTGTAATAATCCTCAACCCTGCACTTCCTCTGCACGAGGCAGAAAAAGGAAAATTGTTTATTCAAGTGACAAAGATAATGACGAGAATGCCAAATTTTCAGTGTGTGACTCAGACTCGGAACGGATTTTAAGTGATTTTACTGATAATGATGACCTCTTACTCTCTGAAAAAGAAGACACACCTGAGCCAGAGCCATTGCATCATCCTGTAGCCAATGGCCATCCTGATGAGCTCCAACCTGGCACTTATGTGGTTGTTGATCTTGTGTTTAATAAAGACACCAAAAAAGAAGCAGTGAAACAGTTTTATGCAGAGGTGGTTGATACCAATCTTGATGAAAACAAAGTGAGGGTCAAGTTTTTCCGCAAAAGCATTAAGTCGACTGGTAATGAATACATTTTTCCTATTGTTGACGATGAGATGGATATTCATTTAAAAGACATTAAAACCACTGTTGTAGCTGTGAAAGTTACCAGAGGGCGCTACACATTTCCGTTTAACATGAAGAATTACTAAGTCTCCATTATTTATTGAAAGAGTAAGATTTTTAATTTTGTCTTCATCTCTGAATGAAATAGGAAGGAATAAAGTGTAAATATTGTTACAATTTCATAAAAATACACATTGTATTCAACATTTATGTGGTTTTTTTTATCCCATAACATTGTAACTTGAGCCCTAGTGAACATTTACACTATCGGCTCAAGTTTCCCCATATCAGGGTCTAACTTGAGCCACACTTTTTTGACATTCATAACATATATATGTAATTTTATTGTGATTATTTAAATGAAGATATAAAGGAGGAGTACAGACCCAAACTTTAGAGCAGTCAATCATTTTATAAACTAACTGGTTCTTGAGATACAGGTGTTTGAATATAAAAAGTGGCTCAAGTAGCCCCAGTTTACAGTAACAAACTTTAAACAAAGAACTACTAAGAATCAGTTTTATGAAATATCAGTTAATTTATCAAATGTCTTATTACTATAAAGATAAAGGGTTTGCAACTCCAACTTTTTTCTATATAATACGTCTATAGAAATAAGTTTATAATTTCTTATAGATCTCAGGTATACTCGTATGTGATCAGATCCTCTAGAATTGTATTCTGTTAAGTGAAAGACATATCTCAAGGGATGTTTTTTGTTTGTGCCTTCAGTGTCAGACCTTTTCAACAATAAAAGTACTTTCTAATCTTGTTCAAACAATCATAAACATTGATTCTCTTGGTTGGTATCACTATTTCATTATTTGTCATTTATTGCTTGTTATCTTTCTACAGAAAAAAGGTTCAAGGTTTGGGGTAAATAAGGGAATTCAACCAAAACTGATTTATAGTGTTGAAATGACTTCCACACAGGGTAAACTAAATATTATAACAGCTATTTTAGGATGAAAAATAAAGTATTCTTTTTGAGATACACAATAAAATTTTATTTGAGTACAAAAATATGTCACAATAGTATAAAGAACTGCTGTACACCTATTTACATAAAGTCAATTATTTTAGAATCTCAAAAACTATGACTCAGTTACAAGCAAGACGAATAGACTAAAAAATAAGCACTGAATGCAATCAAATGAAAGACAAAATATTACTTACAACCACAGCACAAACTAGATATCTACTGGACATACAAGTTGTGAAACAACAACTTTACTTTTTCATAAAGCTGTACTTAAACATCTTCTTAGAAATAAGATTAGATAGTAGTAAAATAAAACATTAATAATTGGGCTCAATGGAATGCACTGCACAATGTTTTATGAATTATATTTAATGACTAGATTCAAGTTAAAGCAACATTATTGTTATAATGCGAGAACAAATAACTGGCTTTCTTAATGCAACAGCTTTAGACATACCTCAAAAATATTAATTCATCTTGAAAGTTTGAACACCTTCGGTCTTTATGTATACATACAAAACTATAAGCGTTACAGTATAAATTCGACTTTACGACATGAAAATAAAATATCTATTAATGCGAATAAAAGAAATTGAGATTCAAAGTCCTAGAATTTGTTCAATTTGATATAATTTTGCTGTAAGGAACATAACCTTTCATAAATTATTTTTATACTAAAATTTCACTTCTGGCACAGTTGGAAGAAAGGTAGATTTCATGTTGGGTTGACATCTCAAAATACGAAACTAAAGATGCATTATTTGTTTAGAAGGTTAATTTTAACAACACTAATGTTATGACATCTCTTTAATGGTCAACAGACTCTTAATATTTAAATAAAAGTATAAAACTACACAATCTTAAATTCTTACAGTAATTAAAATAATTGAAGTGATTTCTGAAAATTTCAACTTGGTTTAGTTGCAGTCAGACACTATGTCAACAATTGCAAACGATTCAATGTTCTGGTACAAATCTTAAAATGTTTAAAGGCAATCATTTGGAAACCTTATGAGATATTACACGACTAAATACTGTGTAGGAACAAATAACTGAGAAATGATTACTTTTCATAACTTTGAACCGCTCTTATATTGAAACCTTAGAAGATATCGAAAAGTGTAAAAACAAACATTATACTTAATCATATAAATGACAAATTTATTATTTCTTTTAACTATTTCAACTTATATTATCTTTCCAATACGAGAAAAGATACCTCCTACGAGGTCAAGGACCTTACTACCAAAGAACTTTGTCAAACTTCACAATAATAATAACCTGGAACCATAAGATTTATTTTGATAAAAAAGTTGGATAGTGAACATTAGTTCAAATCAACTCTATCCCAACTTAAAATCCAATTGAGGTTTGATTTTTAATTTTATTCAAACAGTACTCATTTTGTTCACAATGCTCAGAAATTGACTTTTTGGTGTTGTTGGTTTTATTAACACATTTCCAAATTTTGAATTGTCCCTCACTCCTCATTTTGGAGAAGAGGATAATTTAAGAAGTCTATACAAAAATTCTCAGCTGATATTATACAGGGTGTACATAAAGTCCTGCACGGGTATAATATTTTCTGAACGATAAGAGATAAATCAACAAGATTTGGTACATCAATACTACACCTAAAAATATACTTTTTGAAGGAACTATCAGTTTTCTGTAATATCATGGGGACGTCCCGCAAGGAGTCAGAAGGAAATCTTAAATAGGAGCATAGGTCAATATGCACATCATTTTAAAGGGCTTATCTAGCAGAGTTTAATGCCGCAAACCGCACTCAAAAAGATTGATCCAGTACAAAATGGCGGCTGTTCAAAGGTTTTACTTGGTTACATTTTATTAGTAGCCATAACCCCAGTAAAACAAAACTGCAACTAAACGAATACTGCAGCTAACTACTACTTATGCTTGTCAGTTGTACAGAAGTGAATTATGACGTTAGTTACCCTCAAGGGTTACAAATTTGGTCCTAATATAATAACGGGGAAAACCTGATAACAGTAACAATTAGAAATCTCTATCTTTGGGTCACAGTTAGGACTTTCCTATTAGCCAGTCTGTTCATAGTAGGCTATTCTAGTTTTCTTGTTTTAGTAGTGCTGTCCATCCCGCATAGGTCAATATGATTTTTAAAGGGCTTATCTAGCAGAGTTTAATGCCGCAAACCGCACTCAAACAGATTGATCCAGTACAAAATGGCGGCTGTTCAAATGTTTTATTTAAAAAATATGTTTACTTACCAAATGTTTTCAGAGTAAATGTTCGAATTCTTCACCTCCGGTTATTTGACAGTTGGAAAGACGCACATAAAAACTATTAACAGAATTTTGCAGATCACATTGAGGAATCGTCTGACATTCTTGAAGTATTCTTTGTCTCAGTTCATTTAAATTTTGAGGCTTAGTTTTGTAGACGTTGTCCTTAAGGAAACCCCAAACAAAATAGTCTAATGGAGACAGATCTGGTGAACGTGCTGGCCATTCTACAGTCCCCCGCCTTCCGATCCACCTGTGCCAAAAAACAGTGTTTATATAGGCTCTTACGTCGATACCGTAGTGTGGGGGTGCTCCGTCCTGTTGAAACCAGATATTCTGGAAATGTTCTCCAAACATGTTTCAAAGTGCTGGTGTAATTTCATTTTCCAGCAAACGTTGGTATGATATTGCATTTAAATTTCCTTCATTAAAGAAAGGACCCAACAACTGGTTACCTATCACACCAAGCCAGACATTCACCTTTAGTGAATACTGCGTATGTGCCTCCCGTATCCAGTGAGGATTTTCGCTACTCCAGTAACGGCAATTGTGCCTGTTTACGCTTCCATTCAGCATAAATGAATACTCGTCCGAAAACACAATATTGATTACATCAATTTCGTTGCGATCTATTTTGGCCATCATAGTTTCACAAAATTCTATACCTCGATCGAAATCACCTTCGTTGAGTTTGTGCAACAAATGAACTTTATAAGGCTTAAAATTAGACCCTTTCAGAAGTTTTTGAACAGACGTAACAGAGATGTCATGAGTTTGTGCCGCTGAGCGTAGGGACTCTTGCGGATTCTCAATAAATGACTGCAATACATCTAAAGAGTTGTCTTCGGTTGTCGCAGTAGCGGGCCTTCCTGACCTATGACGATCGGAAACACTTCCTGTTTCCATAAAGCGTTGAACAGTTCTCCCTACAGTTGTTCTAGAAATTGGCTGCCTCGTAGTCATTAAATAAATGGCATGCTTCCTCGTGTGATCGTCTGTTATTTCCCCAACCAACCATCATAATAAGTGTTATACGTTCACGTTCGTCAAGCGACATAGTGTAGTTGAAGAACTACAAGCAATACGACAAACTCTTTTGTACTAAAGCGCACTGATAGAAAGGATGGACAGCACTACTAAAACAAGAAAACTAGAATAGCCTACTATGAATAGGCTGGCTAATAGGAAAGTCCTAACTGCGACCCAAAGATAAGAGATTTCTATTTGTTACTGTTATCAGGTTTTCCCCGTTATCAATATATTAGGACCAAATTTGTAACCCTTGAGGATAACTAACGTCATAATTCACTTCTGTACAACTGACAAGCATAATGTAGTAGTTAGCTGCAGTATTCGTTTAGTTGCAGTTTTGTTTTACTGGGGTTATGGCTACTAATAAAGTGTAACCAAGTAAAACCTTTGAACAGCCGCCATTTTGTATTGAATCAATCTTTTTGAGTGCGGTTTGCGGCATTAAACTCTGCTAGATAAGCCCTTTAAAATGATGTGCATATTGACCTATGCTCCTATTTAAGATTTCCTTCTGACTCCTTGCGGGATGTCCCCATGATATTACAGAAAACTGATAGTTCCTTCAAAAAGTAGATTTTTAGGTGTAGTATTGATGTACCAAATCTTGTTGATTTATCTGTTATCGTTCAGAAAATATTATACCCGTGCAGGACTTTATGTACACCCTGTATATATCCACAACTTATGAGATCTGAAACTGCTTAACAATTCAAAAATTAAGAAAGGGCTAGTGGTTGAAACTTTTGGGTCTCTCAATATAATATAAACCAAACTATATGTATACAACACAAAGTATGTGTGTCTGTATGTAAACAAAAATATTTCTTATTAAGTGAGAGCTGCTGAAACCATATACTGGTTGGCCTCATGGTGTTCTTCCGGTGTGAGCTAAAGGCCTTTGAGGCTTAAGTGCATGGCAATAGGCCGCCCCATAGAAGAAGTGAAAAACTTTGAATTTTGGCTAAACTTTTAAGAAAAATAAACAATAACTGGAAAATAAAATGAAAGTGATATCATTTTTAGGAGTGTGTTTAGAGAGGTAACATATTATTAAAACCTGTTTACACATATAAGCATATTCTACCCATATATTACCAAATCATGACTGAGTGTATCTACTTAAAATCATTAATAATATTTAAATACAGCGGAACCTGGAAATATCGAACCTCAATATATTGGATTCATTGATAAATCAAAGTTTCGTCATTCCCCTTGAATATACCATTTACTTCAATATTAATTTTACTTCTATATACACTATATCTCAGGTTTAATTTAAATACCCCACAATATATCAAAGTTTCAGTTTATCAGGACAACGAGCTGAATTACAGTACCGTATTTTCCATGTTAAGACTTGAAACTCAGTCTGAGCGATGGTAAACATTTTGTATTTATATTACTTTTTCAATTAATATTTCATGTTCCCAGTATTATTATACTGTAATACTGTATGTTCCGTTAAAATTTATGTACAACACATTATAATTTCTAAACATATTTCCCAATAAAGTATTCATAATCAAGCCTACATTATTATTTGTTATTTATATCAAAGCCTGCTGATTTAACCTTGGTGTAATGAATAATAGAACAAGAACTGTAAACCTCTATATATCGAAGACAGTTCTAAATCGCCTTGATATATTGAAACTCATTATATCAGAATTCCCCATATAACGGAAGTTTTTTATTTCCCTTTGAGGTAAGGTATATCGAGGTTCAACTGTAGTTTCATTAATAAATGTGAAAATTATGCCTGACTCTTCACACATACATACTACAAATTATATCTGCCACTGGTACGACTGATGATGACACTGAAAAGCCTTTTTAAAAATTACATACATTGATAATATTAGAAAAATAAATAATACTCAACAGATATTACTACACATAAAATAATTGTTTTTAATGATTGTTATAGTAAAATGATACAACCATGCAATTATAAATACTGTGAAAGTGATTGTAATCCTTGTTTTATTTACTTATACCTTTTTTTAACTTATATAAGTTCAATATATTTACTAAAAGTCTTAACTTGCTTTGGTATTTACTGTAATACAATCTTAAAATTAAAATTATACTAACATTTCAGTACAGGATTACTGGAAGAAAACTAGCAAGATTCAATCGAAACACCAACATTTCTAACATGTCTTCACTGCTATTCTCTATCTTTCTCCAACGATCCACAATATTCCACGAACTGTAACATTACGAGTAACCAATGTAGTCAAATCTTGCTGGTTTCTTTCCAAACTTTTAAACTTATAATGTCTGCATTAAAAGATCACAGATGCTTAAAATCATGCAACGACTCTGTTTGTCAAACTGGGTGGCTAATGTTCATACTTAATACAACATGAGATCCGAAAATGAAAATAGAGTTTGAACTGCTAATGATCATAATCCATTGTCACTTTTTAAAATTTAACAGAATCGTTAATGTCCACTTTTAGATAACTAGGTGAATAATTAATTAATTAAATTATATTTTCCTAAACACCAACAGCTTTGTTTCAGTACAGAACCGTAATGAATGAGTGTTTACATAAGTACACGTTACTTTATGGCATCTACCAGTAAAACCATTTCGGATTTTTTTGAGGGTATAAAATTGAACATTTCCAATCAGTTCAGAGATTTTTTAAAAGGACAACATATTTGGTGTTGAATGAGCAACGGTCAAATCGCTTAAATCTGTCAGTCTGAGAAGGGAGGAGTGGGTGGAGCTCACTGGCGGATGGAGGGGGGGAGGTCAGCGAAGTAGACATGTGCCATAGCGTCGTCTGCTGCCATCCGCTGCCCTGGATTGCACACTAGCAGTCGCTGTAGGAGGTCCCTGCCCTTGCTGTTTAGCTTGGGAACCACCTGAAACACGGAACTCAAAACATCAATATGTCATATCCTCTTCGACGTTCACTATTCTTAGATTCATACTTGGCAGGTAACAAAGCTAGTATTATGCCCTGGACACCTGAACAGTATCCTTTTCTATGTGGGCAGATTTCAGGATTACTTTGGCTTGAAACAACTTTATTCCTAATGGTGAATAGCTTTTTAGAAACAGACTATGGTAAACGTCATGCTATAACATTTCATGGTTCAACAGGCAGTTTTCAATTCATGAAAATAAATGCAAACATCAGTATCTACCATAGAATACAGAGTAAGAATTATGTTCATCTGTCGTCAATAACAAATTTTTAATAAAGAATTGTGTTCAGATCATTCATGTCCAGAACTCTAACCAATTCCCAATAAAAAACTCCCGGTCAGGTGACCTCTGAAATCACAAAAGGTGGTCATGAGACTTCTGAAATCACATAAGGTGGTCATGTGACCTCTGAGATCACATAAAGTGGTCACAAACTTCTCATGACACAGGAACCATATTGAGAATCTCACAAATCAAGAATTTTATCGTCTTCAAACATGTAATTGACAAAGTACAGAACAGAATTATAGGCTTGACATTATTTAAAACAAATAACAAACTCATCTAAAATTAAACAAATTAACATCAGTAAAGTTGATAACAATGGAAAAAAAAACAAATACATAATAACAATAAACCTACATAAACAGACCAACAGTTTGATATCATTCACATAAATCATATTGAAAATTACAGTTGTTTTCAGTTTAAAATCTGAAATTGCTTGTACCACAGGCCATATTTGCTGAGTATAAAATGTTTTCAATTATTACTAAATGTTAATAAAAACAATACTTTTCCAATTTGTTTATTTTTTGGACGAGGCCTTTTGAAACAAAAGGTTTCATGTTTGGAGTCGCCTGATGATGAAACCTGTGGTTTCGAAAGGCCTTGTCCAAAAAGTAAACAAATCGGAAAAGTATTGTTTTTATTAACATTTAAAAATTTTCCAATTGCTCCAACCAAGAGTCTTCAATTTTTGCAAGAGCTATTTTTTTTTAATTAGTTTAAACCTACTGTAATTAGTGGTACATGACATGCTTCCTGTGGCAGTATATTTAAAATCTTAACTTTCAAAGCTCAAAGGCTGTTTTTTTTTAAATTTTATTGGTAAAAATATATGATTTTGTTTAACACGTTAGCTGCCAAGGCCTTACATACCTGATTTCCATCAGAATGCCTACATCAACCGGCAACATTTTTTAAATATAAATTAGTGTAGTGTGTTTAGAGGGACATCTAAAATGATAATATACCATCAAAATGTTTATAAATATTTAAAAAAATGTCGTACCAATCGGTACGACATGTCATTTTCAGTAAGCAGATTATCACTTTAAATTCACCCATCGTACCGATCGGTACGACGTCAACTGAGGCTATTTCCCTACTACTAACTTTGTTCTCCGTGGGCCTGTGTATCCAGATACTTGCAAGCGTATTCGTTTAGCTGCGTCATATTGCGTACTCGCAGGGTGGTGTTTACTTCCCGCGTTTATTAATAGATATTTGTTGTTTTCATCGCATTTACGCTTGATTGTTTCTATAGGTTGTGGCATATTTTTTATAGTGGTAAATGTTTTGCTTGTGTAATACGATATTGTGGGTGAAGTGTTTTGTTGTTTGAATTGATTTCTGCAAACATGTCTGATCAACTGGGTTCATCTGAAATTGACAGAGAGTTAATGGGAGATGAGGTTAGTGATCTAAGTGACAATGACTGTGGTTCCAATACTAGCTACTTTACACCTCCTATGAGTGACTCGGGTGGACCTGACACAGATGAAGATAGTGATATAGGTGAGACTGCAAATAATACACATACTAACCAAGGTGAGTCATCATTTTTGCAAGACTTATTAGGTGATTGGGACAATAATGACAGTGAACATTCAAATGACAATTGTGTATCATTATCAAAGGAAAGTAATACTAGCATGATTTTATCTAACACAAATAATCTTTTTGAAAGTGAGAATGGTTATGAAAACCTACTAACTTCTTCTGATTTAGAAATTCAAGATGATAACCTATTTACAGAAATACCTTTATTTGAGGACAACCAAACTCTCCATGACCAATTACCAAATAACCTCCAAACTTCTAATGTCCCCGAGCATGAAATCAACAATCTGAACCTAGCTGAATCTCATGATATCCACATAAATGATGCTGACAGAGAATCAGATATCCAGCAACCTACTAATGAGGAATGCCATATCAATACCGATCCACCTGCTATACGTCTGCGAGGTCGAGGTGAAAGAAGAGGACGTGGCCGAGGTCAAGGCCGTGGACGCTCTCTCAACCGTCAACCAGCAATAAGAGGTAGGAGGAACAACAGGGCCAATGCGCCTATTGACAATTCTTGGGGTGCGTTCCAAGGTTTACAACAATTATTTGATGTAACTAGGCTACGTGAATATCATTTTAACTTACCAAGAAACAGTAAGCCTATAGATTATTATAAACGTGTGGTTACAGATGATATTGTTCAACTTATGGTTGATGAGACTAATCGCAATGCTGTCCAAACATTAGCTGGACGGCGTCTTAGTCGGAGTAGTAGACTTAGAAAGTGGCAGCCTATTGATCTTAAAGATATGAAAAACTTTTTGGGTCTCCTAATATGGATGGGGCTAGCTTCTTACCCTAGAATAAGTGATTACTGGTCTAATAAGACATTATATAAGAATGTTGTTGCAAGCCAAGTTATGAGTAGAAATAAGTTTCAACTTATATTAAGATTTTGGCATTTTAACAATAATGAAGACGCAGAACAAACTGGTAGGTTAGCAAAAATAACCCCTTTGATACAAATGCTGAATGATGTATTCAAAAATTTAAAAACTGCTGAAGATGAACTAGCCGTAGATGAATCAATGGTTCCATTTAGAGGAAGACTACAATTCCGACAGTATTTACCCAAAAAGTCTCATAAGTATGGAATTAAGGTTTTCAAACTGTGTGACAGCAAAGGGTATACATATGGTGTCAAAGTCTACTCTGGAAAGGGAACAAATGAAATACCAGATTTATTGATGGGTACGTCTGTTGTTCTGGAGCTAATTGAACCCTATGTAAACTCTGGAAGTACCATTTATGTAGATAATTATTATTGCTCAATCGAACTAGCTAAATGTCTCCTTCGAAAAAAAACACACTTAGTGGGTACACTACGGTCTGATCGTATAGGAATACCCAAGACCTGATTTTAGACATAAATCTTACCCCTGGAGAAATGGCTGTAGTAGAGAATGTTGACGGAATTACTATAACTAACTGGCGAGACAAAAGAAGAGTTTTAATGCTCTCTACTAAACATGCTATAGATATGGTGGATACAGGGAAAAGGGATAGAAAAGGGAATAGTATTATGAAGCCTCTTGTAGTATCAAAATACAATGAGTTAAAAATGAGGATTGATATTGCTGACCAAATGGCCTCATACAATTCAGCTGTCCGCAAAACATTACGCTGGTATCACAAAGTTGCCGAGAACTTGCTTTTTGGTACCTGTATTGTAAATGCTTGGCTTTCTTACAAGGATAATTATTGTGAACCAAACATCAAGCGACTCTCATCAACATCTTTTTCAAAGAAAGTATTGCTCTAGAACTGATGGGCCTCGAGGAACAGCCATCATTAAGTGTAGAAGTAACAGGACAACATCGTTTACTAGAAACTGAACATTTATTTGGTATAGGTAAAAACAGGCGGTGGGCTAGAAAAATTTGTAAAATGTGCTATAAAAGAAGTGCAGGATTAGAAGGAAGGGAAAGGTCCAAGAATAAATTCAAGGTTACTACGTTTTGCGATAAGTGCCGTGGACAACCATTTATGTGCAAAACTTGTTTTAGGGACATTCATGTTTAAGCTGAATAAAGAGTATATTTTTCTTTATATTATTTAGTATGCACCTATCTGGAAATAATTTACTAATTTGTAATGCAACCTAACCTGTCATATCTTATTCTAGCCTCAGATTTGTAATTTTTGTATAAAATACCACTTATGCACAAGGGTTATATTTGTGTTCACATTACTTACAATGAACGTCTCCGAATAATGTACTTATTCCTAACCTAAAATATTAGACTAAATATTGTTTAAGCATATACTATATAAATTAATACTTAATTACAATGTTTTTCAATAATATAGTGCATTGTCTTATTTCTTTCTAGTTCCTAAGTTCCCAAAATTCACCGTCGTACCGATTGGTACGACGAAATTTCAATATTTCAGTTGCTAGGTGACATCCTAAATATTGCCCATAAACAGAACAAATTGTTTCTGTGTTTAGAATATACTTTGAACTTCATAACAGTTCCTTTTGTGACTGTTAGATGCCTCTCATATTCACATAACGATTTTTTTTGTAAAACGCCACCAGGTGGCATTGTCGTGCCGATCGGTACGACGTGTTACTTTTAGAAACTCATGGTGTCGTACCGATCGGTACGACGTGGCATCTAACGTGTTAATAGGACAGTTATGTATATCTTGTTCAACCCTGAAAGTATGTAGATTTTCCTTCACTTCAATTGACCAACAATAAATACATAACAAAGTTAATTTTGAATTTTTTGAAAATGAGATAGCAGGATGCTCTTTTGAAAAATTTGCTCAGTATCCATATTGCTATTTTAGCCGTGTAGTCTTTATGAGAACTAAAATTCACCCATCGTGTGCTACCATAACTTAAGTGCATGTATGTGGAAGAATGCATAATAAGCGGTAACTAGCATTTTCATTGTCACAGAATTCCTTAGTCTATAGAAGATAAGCTACAATGACATAAGCCCAAGACAGTCTCTATCAAGGTAATGTGACAATCAAAATGAGAGTGGAATAACGTTGTCGTCATTTGTATGCTGCACACGATAACGAGGCATTAATGCTGGCTATGCCTCACAAGTACAGTATTGATCTTGGTGAACTCTGGTCTGATATCTTAACTACTTAAGAAATCATAACCAAACTTCTCTGAGGCAGCTATGTGTTCTTCAGTAGAGCAACAAACTCAGTTTAAAAAAAGAATTTTTCTAAAGATTCCACTACTCATCTCATCTTGTTTTCATGAAAACCAGACAAGAAAAGCACACACCCCAATTGTACTATACATATAGGTAATAAACAGATTATAACGTTTACACTGTATTACGTTAAATAACTTAAAACTTACAATTTTAAATGTGTCACCTTTAAAAATAGCCTAGTAAACAATCTAGTTGCACATCCATATACACTATTACCAGCTACAAGTTTAACTTCATGTGAGCTAATCTCTTGATTTTCTTGACTATTTTAAACTACTGGACATTTACGGAAACTGAAAGATTAAAGGAACGGAAACAGGAATGGTAAGAAAGAAGGCCAGTACCTGCAAAAGACTCATGGTGGGCTGATACAGGGGGAATGGCTTGTAGTCAGGCAGTTGTGTGAGGCCGGGCCATGTCTCCTCGCTGGGTGTACCCAACAGCTTGAAGATCCGCTTCAGCTGATCATCCACATCGGATCCGGGAAACAGTGGTCGTCCAGCATTAGCCAACTCTGTGACAAAAACACTTAAGAGTTTTAGTAAAGAAGGCATGTAGACAGAGACATAATGAAAAGAAGACGGAAGTAACATTGAAGTAATATATTAGTACAATAAAAATATTTTTTAACCCTGGAACTGGCAATCATCATTATAATGTTGATCTGAATCGATTCTTAAGTGGTAATTGGCATTATAATGTCGATCTGACATGCACCCGTTTCAACAATTCATTTAGTACATAAGTCAACACTACCACAACTATTTATATACCATTTAAAACAGAAAGAATTGCTGATTTCAATGATGAAATTCGTTTTGCTGTTTTGGCAACAGTGATGTCACATTGAGGTCAAAAATTTGCCAGAACGATGGTCTTCATCTAGCCATTTCAAAGCAGGTGTCACTCTGTTTTGATCTTTAGATTTAATCACAAAAGGTACTTACTTCGAGAGATAATGTTGATTACTTATAAACAAGTTTATTATGGATGTTTTTAAAATCAATATGTAGTATTTTTGTTAGTGATTTCATGTGTGATATGTTGTAATTAGGAAAGCCTAGATCAATCTTGGCCATTGTGTAGTAAAAGTGTTTGGGAGCTACAATATTAGTGATACATTCATGGGTATGCTTTATTATGTTAGTTTATAGCTTTTTTAGGCTCTCATTTCAATAATGTCCTAACATTTTGCTAATTTTTGACATTAGAGAACTTGTTGACCTGTCAGACTCAAACAAGCTAGGCTTTGACAGTGACACCTAGGTTTTCCTTTATGCTTTTTGAAACCCTAAACTAAGCCAATATTTCAGCAAAAGTTCAAAATTAGTATTTATTTATTTTAAAATTAATATAATCAGTGAAATATGTCCATATCAAAACATAGGTTTTAATTTTTGAAAATGATCATGCCCACAATAACACATTTAGATACGTACGAAAACTTTAAAAAAATAGTTTATAATTTAATTATTAGTTTGTGGTGTGTATAATTCTCTACATGTTGATATATTTTGGACTTTTACACTTAGTACAACAATTATATTTTTTACATTTAAATAATAACTGTACCCATAGAAACAAATTGAACCTTTCATGTACTATTTGTGGTTTTTACAATATATTTAATTTTTCTTCAAGACAATTTGGATACTGTTATATAATTTCTGAAACTAAATAAAATAAAGAATAAATTGGCTTTCTTAAATTCTAACATTTATTATATTATCACACTTCACCGGGTGTTCAGTCCCACTACTTAAAAAAATTTTAGTGAAGTCATGTTATTTTTAATGGTTTATGCATGTTTTTATACCATAATATTATCTCCAACATTCTTCTGTAAAAAATAATTTTAAAGTACAGGTACAATATATTAAAAAATGGCCTGACGAGGAAAACATTACTGCCAGTTTCAATGTTAACCCTAGAACTGGCGGTCATTTCATCCTGTAGTGTCGGGCTGTTTTGGAGTTTCGCGCAAGGTTTTTAAAAAAAAATTATTAAAAATATAAAATAAAAGCAATATAAATAAAAGTATATATTTTTGTGTTCAGGATTAAACGTAGAATTACACTATATTGTAAAATTAACCATACCAAATTTTTTAATAAACACTTTTTTTAATCAAATATAAAATTTACTAAAAATATTTCTTAAATTTGGGGGGGATCATACCTAGCAAATGAAGTTATTTTAAAGTGAGATAGCCATTCTGTGTCAAATTTTATCTAGTTTCAGAAAAACATAAACATTATACACATTTATGAAAGCATCATAAAGGTATAGAACCAAAAGCAGCGATGCGCATAAATTCTGAAAATCGGGTGTACACGTAAGACTTTGGTCAAACAAGTTTTGCTAATACATTTATCTATGAATACATGTTATATTGCATATTTTCTTACTTAGAATAAAATAGAATATAGAGTACTAATGAAATAATTACCATAAATTATTTTTTGAAAAGTAAAAAAAAGTTACATTTTGCCACCATTCAAAAATTTTCATTCAGCAAAATATAAAATCGTTTCTAAAGCTTGTACTATATCAAAATTTATAAATTTATGGTTTATAAGTAATAGGAAATATTATGTAGTTAGAAAACTATAAATATAAATAAATATATGGAAAAGTTATAGAATAACCCAAACAGTTATTATATATAACCAAAGAAATTACAGGAAATATATATTTTATTGTGGAAACTATCTATTTACCAAAACCAAATAGTTACTTCAGAGCTAAAAGAGTGCTACAAATAACGTTTAGTAAGCGAAAACAATAACAAACTATGTGAAATGAATTTTAGCCAAGTCATTTTGCCATAGCCTACACAGAGCCACTAATTTCTGAAACATATTTCAGTAAATAGAAATTGATTTATTCTAAATATATATGTTTACATTACTACGACATCCAACAACACACTACACATTAAATACGACACTAAAACACGCATAAAACTATTAAAACTTACAAATATCCACAACTCGGCACGAAAGTGATACCGAACAGCCGCGGCAAAATGGCGGTCACAACAAACGGCGTCGCGTTTTCTTTTACGTTCAAAATAACAAGCTTGCTACGTCATGACCAAAATACAAAGAGGAATAAAACTTATCTGTTCCCTAGCATTTTTCTTCCCGAATCCAATAGTGCATGAATTAAATCGATACGTTGCCGGAGTATATTGTAAAAAGTAATTATACGAGGGAATGTTTGACCGACAAAATTTTGTCGATTAACAGTTGGAGGGTTAAATGACTAAGTGATAATTCTAAAGTGATTGTTGTTTTTTTTTGTGGCAAAGAAAATGAACATACACTATAGTTATTGTATACAGTGTAGATAACACTATCCTAATTGAAGTTAAAACTGGCCTGCTTTCTTTTAGCTGCTTAACTTACAATTTGAACTGTTGTATGAGGTGGTATCAGAAAGTTCCCACACTGTACTCATCATGTTTTGTACAAGCCAGTGCGCCAGTAGCCTCTGCTGCAATAGCCGCTGAGTCGTGCCAAGTTTCTTTGTTGTGAGGGGTTAGGTTATGTCTACAAGTTTTGCTTTGTTATGTTATCATTATGTAGCAAGTTTTATGATGGCTGATAAATTCAAGCGTTGATAAACAATTACGTCAAAAAAATGGTGAGTACAGACCGAGAACTTTCTGATACCACCTTGTATCCTTAACACGTTGGTAGACTGTAGTAGACACCTTACAGTGCAGAGGATGGGTACTCGGTTTGGTCCCACTCAGTATAGACCAGCAGTAAAGATCTTAAATTAAAATAAATAGCTCCGAAAGTTTCTCATGGATGAAATTTCCAGTGAAATAAACTCAAATCAAAAGGATATTTACCTTCTAAATTTAAATGATTTTATATACCATCACATTTCATTTTTACAATTTATTTGTTAAATACGTTTAATCTAGAAAAGGTATATTTGCCAGTTAAAAGGGTTCCCTTCTTGAACTGCTTACACAAATAGGATTGAAGCAAACACATTTTGTGAAGTGTCTACACAACTAAAGAAGGCTGTTTTTGAATCCCTTGTATTTTTCTTGATTTAAACTTCATTTGGGGCAGTTCAGACAGTCAGTACAGTAATGTATATCTTACTTTCTGCATCTAGAAACCCATTTTAACAGAATAAGGACCTGCATATAGAGAAAATGTGTGCAAGTTACAAGATGTAAGTTCAACTAATTTAATTCCAATAATACGAATAAAGGCAGTACCTATTGTGGTATTTCCATTGCCTTCATTCAATCAATTTCATATATTAAAAATTAAATCAACGAATGGTGAATTAGTTTTAATGATTTTATTGTGAACTTCTTCTATTACAAGTCATGTGTGCAGATAGACCATAAAATCATATAGCCAATTAACAATTCAATTATTTCCAAAAACAAAATTTAAGGTTCTCAATATAGTAAACCTTTTCTATTATTAATATGTCTAACTAATTAGACAGTATACTAAACAATTATTTAACATAACTAAACATTTACCAAACGTGACAATAACATTTAACATTTCTTGGTTTTTCTGTTGAAAGTATATCTCAAAATCGTAAAAATAAGAATAATTGTATTAATTCAAAGTGTACACAAAACATTACTTTAACTAAGACTAGAAGTGTCAATAGATTTTATCGTACCGGCAAAGATGCAGCCAGCTGACCACATGTCAATGGAAGTAGTGTACAATTTGGCACCAAAGAGAACATCGGGTGGTCGGTACCAGAGAGTTACCACTTCTGCTGAGTAGCACTTCACTGGGATACCAAACGCTCGGGCCAACCCGAAATCTGCCAGCTTCAATTCTCCATTCTGAAAGGTGCATATATGAGAGAATTACCATCTATGCTTAGTCGCAGTAACTTTTTACTGTTTTCTTTTATTTTGTTAAAAAAATAATTTAGCCCGGAAGACAAGATTTTTGGAAGTCAGGTGGAATAGATTTGGGGAGATGGAGAGGAGGGACACTGTCTAAAGAAGTTTTTGTCAAACACAATAGAGTAAAAGAGGATATTACTAGAATTATTTATTATTAGATCATAATTAGTAACCCAAATAAAGTGAGAATGGTGCTATGGCAGACTTAATAGTTCCAAAGATAATGATTTTCAATTTTTGTAAAGCTAAATACAAAGAAACATTTTCACAATGATATCAGCAGATGACAGATTCAAGGGTCGATGACACGTTTATTCACTACGCAGTATTAAAACGAGGAGGGTAGCGGACAGCAATTGGCAAAACAGTTTTTCTCCTCACTTCCAACCATACCTCATAACAAAGGGCGAGTTGCCACATCATACGTCCGCCAATAGACAAAATATCCGGGTTACCTCATAAATCAAGAACGATCATATAATCTACGGTTTCAACTGGAAAAACATGAGAGTATATCTCGTATATACCACATCAGTACTTACCTGAATCTCTGCTGCAAACATAAATTACACCTACATCACTTACGGTGTTTAAAACGGTTTTATTCCCTTCAATGAATTGCTGCAGAAATGTATGATATTTACAAGTTTTGTTTGAATAGAGAGGTTAAAATAACAAAAATATGAAAATATTCTCCCACAACAGAGCAGCTGAATCATTCAGTTTATAGCATCAAAAGCATGTTGCATGATTTTGGACCAGGATAGGGTTAAAGTTGTGATCACTGTATTTACTGAATAACCAAAACATCAATATTCCGTTTGAAATAAATTAGTTACACTATAACGTGATATATAGTGATTCCATATTTTAAATGAAAGGAGTTGCGGAAATAATATGAATAGTTAACTACTTAGTTAAAAAGAACCTAGGGACTGTACCTTGTTGATAAGAAGGTTCTGTGGTTTAAGATCTCTGTGTAGAACATTATGGCTGTGACAGAACGCTAAACCTCGCAGTAACTGAAACCTGAAAAATCAGACAATAGAACATAAAATGGTGAAGTATAATGTATGTACAATTTGATGTTGTTCGCAAATGTCTAAATAAATTTCTTCAAACATGAAACTCAAATCTTATCCCTTTACACATTAGTTATTCAGTGAAGTGAATATAAAGTAGTTGTTGCTAATTCTTAACTACACATCTCAAAAAAAATTAAGGGATCACTTCTATTGCTTGGTGTAGACTAAATATAAATACACGAGAGAGTATTACTTTGTCTACAGATAAAGATAGTATCTTGATGAGGAAGATAAGTAATTTTTTAATTTCGGAATAGTTCTGTTAAAGATAAATACTGCTGATTTGCTTATCAGGTCCAAAAAAGAATGACATGAGGAAAAATTCAGGTGTAGTTCTATAACTTGCTGAACTTGTGTCAGTTTAGATGTTGATCAGTTGATGTTTGATGGTTGTTCTGCTTGGTTTTCATTGTAATGGTGGGTTTTAGACGGGTTTTGTCCGATACAGAAGTCAGTTGAGCAGTAACTTTGATACTAAAAGGTGTTTCCCAAAGAATTTGGGTAGACGGTTAGGTGTAAGTCATTCAGTTGTTTAAAGATTGTGGAAATGGTACCAGGAGCAAGGCACTCTTCGCAGAAGACCAGGAAAAGGTCGCTCGAGGTCCACCATGTACATAGAAGACAGATTTTTACGAGTTAATGTACTTCTAATTCAGTTTTCAACTGTTACAGAACTTCAAAATGACCTTAGTCAAGCAACTGGAACTTGTATATCAGCCAAAACTGTGAGAAATAGCCTTAGATATTTTTATGTCCATGAAAAATACAGTAATTTATTACAATATATTCCTACTTCATGAACTGAAGAATGCCTCTTAATCTTCATTAAAACCGATATAAGAAATTATTCACATTTCATCTTTGTTAGTTCAATATAAATTTGATCAATTAGTAACGTACTGTAGAGAATTTTATATTTATGTTATGTTCATGTCTTAATGTAAATAAAGGTAGTTTATTCCTAACATATAGAGAGAAAATATTGAAGGAAAGTTTCAATTCTGTAGTGTGGGCAAGTGAACAAGATGAACGGGAAAGTTTAGACTGAGAAATGTTGAAGGAGAGGCAGGCATTAAGAGGAATAATGCAAAATGTAAAGGAAAAAAGTAAATACCATCAACGTACAGAAAGGACTGATTTTTTTAACCCTTTTAAGGCCAATGACCAATTGACTTGCACTAGTCTCAAAGGCCAGCTCCTGATATTGCTCAGGTACCTTGAAGGCCAGGATATTTTTGTTCCTTTTTGCATAGTTTTAGTAAATAAGCTGTAACTTCCATATTGCTTAGTAAAAACTGATAATTATTTTTTTAATTTGTTTGTAAAATTATAGGCTTAGACAGGAAACTATAAGGTGGGTGATAAAAAATAAAATATATTTTTTACATACATATTTGTATGTAACATTTGTAAGAGTAATTTACTTTTTTTGGTTTTAACACCTCATAAAAAATACAAAAGATTGTTTTGCACCCAAGTAACACATATTTTCTAAAACTACATATTATTTACAACAAACATGCCAATTTTCAAGTGCTTATAAATAATAAAAGTGAAGTAGGCACGAATTATTCAAAATCTGCAACTGCGGCTTATTTGTGAAAATTGTAGAAAAGCTAGTCTTGTCTTCAGTTTATACACAAAATATCTTTTTTCTTCATACAACTCACAAGAATCCATACAAAATAAACACAAAACACTGTTAGTAATTAAAAAGTTTTAAAATTATTATTATTAGGCATATTTACATTGTTTGGTAAATAAAAAGTTTCTTTAGTAACAAAACTGAACACCAAGAATCAAGAATATTTTATTGCCATCCCACACAAACGATGTCATAGAGTTTAAAATATGTCCTTAAAACATATATAATATACAATATACAAATAAAAACACATACACAAACCTTAACATAGCCTACATGGTACAGTTATATCCTTAATGCTGAGCATACATGCATGAACTACATGAAAATCCTATTACTTATATTGTAAAGATACATTTCTTCGATAGAATAGAATGCATTTTGCTTCAACCATTTAGACACAGCTATTTTAAAATTATTACATGAAATTTCCCTAACTTCTAATGGTAACTTGTTAAAAAGCTTTATGCCTATATACAGATAACTATTATGGGTTTTGGCTAGCCTAGCATGTTTTTGGTTGATTGAGTCTTGGTTTCTTGTATAATGAGTATGTATTGAGCTTCTTAAGTCAAATTGTTCTAAATTTTCTTTTACATATATCAAACTCTGCAATACAAAAATACAAGGGAGTGTAAGTATATCATATTCTATAAAGTAAGGTTTACACGAGTCACTATTGCTAAGATTAAAAATTTTTCGCACAGCCTTCTTTTGGCACAGAAAAACCTCTCTAGCTCCGCTGGAGCTACCCCAGAGAAGGGTACCATATGTAAGGTGGGAATGAAAGAGGGCAAAATAAGCCTTTAAAACCAAACTAGGACTAGTACAGGATGTCAGTTTTTTTAACAAAAAGATCACTCTTGATAACCGAGTACATAAGGCATCAGTATGTGTTCTCCAGGTGAGCTTAGAATAAAGATAAAGACCTAGTAACTTCACAGACTTATTCTCAGAGTTGGCACCTAGACTAAATATAACATGCTCTGATTTATCCTCGTTAACATATAGGCTATTTGCAGAAAACCAGAGATGTGATCTCTCTCTCATATAATTGATCATTACTAGATTAAGTTGAGAAAGTCTATTGGAGCACATCAAGGTAGTGTCGTCTGCATAAAGGACACACTTGTTGGGAAGAAATTTTGGGAGGTCGTTAATAAAAACAGTGAACAAAAAGGGACCCATGACAGAGCCCTGGGGTACCCCCCTTGCCACCCTCTTGAGATCAGACCTCTGGTCACTTATTCTGACATACTGGTACCTGTCAGATAAATAAGAAGTAAAGAGAGACAACTCAACACCTTCCAGCCCATAGTGGTTTAGTTTTTCAATAAGTTCTGAGTGAGCCACCAAGTCAAAAGCTTTACTAAGATCTAACAGTAAGGCACTAATCTCTTCTTTACCTTCAAAGCCACCAATGATATAGGAGACAATGCTTTCAACTGCTTTGACAGTGGAGAGACTATGTCTAAATCCATATTGTTCAGAGGAAAGCAAGTGATTGTACTCAAAATAACATTCAACCTGTTGTTTAATTAGGCTTTCAATTACCTTGGATACTACAGGAACCAGCGCAATCGGGCGGTAGTTGTTTACATTAGACCTGTCACCCTTTTTGTAAATTGGCACTGTTACAGTTGTCTTAAGGCATTGTGGAAAAACACCAATCCTGAGCATCCAGTTAATAAGTATTGTTAAAGGATATAAAATTTCACTTAAAACATTCTTTAAGACAAAGTTTGAAAGTTCAAAAACATCTTCTGATTTTGAGTTACTAAGTTTAAGTACAGTGTTATAAACATCGACAGGGTAAACATCATTCCACTTAAAAGGTAATGTCTGGGGATTTCTTATACCAGAAGATTTCAATATTTCAATAGCACTAGCAGTATTCAGATTGGCCCCATTATTATTTACATTACTACACACATTAATAAAATAGTCATTAAAATCATCAGCAGACAATGGAAGCTTGGACAGAGAAAGATTTTTAGATAACCACCCAGATTCGGCATTGATTACATTCCAGGCAGCTTTGCATGGGTTTGGAGATTCCAATATGTATCTATCATTTGCACTTCTTTTTGCACCTATCTTCACTTCTTTGTATCTATCATTTGCACCAGTACCACTAGCAAGTAAATTGTTTACTAAAGTGTTTTCACTTGTAGGTGATTTGCCTCTCGTTCTTTTGCTCATATTTACACTTAATAGTTCACTGCAAATACTCAGAAATACCTATAACATCGCACACAATTACTGAATTGCATCAACAAATTATAACCACAACAACTTTAACCTATACACCAAAACGCCGTTGTAGTAAGACAGACGATTTCATTGAAATGCATAGATGTATAATAATAGAAATGATGCAAGAAACGGCAGTGTTTGCGTTTACTCATGAAGCCCATCTAACCCCAAACAAGAAAATATCATATTTGGTGGCATTTGGAAAGTTTACTGGCCAGAAAACCGGAAATAATGGACGGCTACCTATTGTAGCCGTTGGCCGCGAACGCCATTATGATCACAGCTACCTATTGTAGCAGTCGGCCTTATAAGGGTTAATGAAGAGTAATGAATGATATTTGTAAATATTACATGTTTAACAATACGTGTATGTTATTTATTAAATTCCTTCCTATACCATTGCCTACACCAAAATTCAGGATTGCCTAAGTGAATTACTATACATAAACAAGTGGTCAGCAAAATGAACTGTTCAGAATAGAAATAATCAAACTAAATTATATGCGCTCAAATAGCTGCGAACCAATGGCAGTAAGCTCAATTAGTATGAACTAATGCTAAAATGGTATGTGACTCAATACTAGATATAACATCAGACATTATGGCAAAAAGCCTGTATCTAGTAACCCCTTCCTCGTAACTATAATATTCTGGTACGATTGGAGAAGGAAGGAGTGAATCTCCTTCCACCTCTAAACAAAGGTGATCTAGTCTGATACACATATAGCTCCTTGATGCAAGGTAAATTTGGCTATGATTTACAAATTTTGATCTCCCAGAACAGCTTTTGCCAAGGTAAAAGTCTGAGACAGCATTGCACAGTTTTTCAGGCTGAAATCTACAGTTTTAGATCGTGCTAAAATATAGGACTGACTACGAATCATATCGATCAACGGATAATAATACTATCTGATAGTCAGACTGCTATTAAAGGTCTTAACTCTACAGAACTTACTTCAAGACTGGAATGGGAATGCTTTAAGACTACCCATTCTAGCCAGTTATGATTCAGCAAATCTTATTTGGGTTCCTGGATATGCTGGTTTTAAAGGCAATGAACTCAGTGATGAACTGTTAAAAAATGCCTCAAATAAGCATTTCAACCTGAATCAGCTTGTGATATAAGCAAGTCAACTGCTCAACAAGCTATTAGGGAATGGTTCAAATACAAGCACTCCCATAATTGGCAGAGTGTCTTATTAAATTTTTTTTTTGCTTTATTTTTTTATTTAACCCGTACTTTGCACTTGCTTAACTAGCTATTGATATAAATAAATAAACGTTTGATTTACAATAATTGCTATTGAGTTTATTTGTCACATACAAGGTTTCATGGATTATACTGCCACGGGCACATAAAAAAAAATATATCCAACATAGATAAAATTGTGGTACATGTTAAATTTGAATTTATACAAAAATAGGTTTAAATTTTGAAAAATTTGGAATCATAAATTGGGTAGATCTTACTTGAGTTCAAATCCAGTTTTACTTTGTATGTTCCATTGACACTTATTCATCTTACAATCATCCTTGTCAGCTTAGTGTAGATTTAATATTGGTAGTAGTAATCTTTGCAGATCTGAGAGTTCTGGTTGTCATCCAATATTCAAGTGTTCATCATCTAGTAAATGTCTTTTCTGTTCTTGGATTCAAAAATCGAGATTCACCAATTTAATACAAATAATAAAAGTATTGCTGTATTTAATAACTTAAATGTTTATTAACTTTGATGAGAAATGCTTCTTCTCAATATCCTATTAACCCTTTGGATGCCAAGCAAATTTCAAGATTCGTTTTGAGTAATGCCATGCATGTGAGCTGTGGGTGTTTACTGAGTGCCAGTGGTAAATGGCCTATAACAGCCAAGTGTGCCAAGCACAAAACAGCTATTTTGTTATGTTAGACTAAAAATTGTATAACTCTTATCCTAATACTGATAAATGGACAATTTTTGTTTTGTTTTGTAGGTTATGAAATATACTGTTATGTAATAACAAAGTTTTATGATAATATAAAAAAATATAAATAAGTAAACTAAAAAAATTTTTTTTTTTTTTTAATTAGAAAACATATTATTTTACTATTTATGTAAACATATGTTACATTTTACATTAGTATGTATAATTATGAACCAATATAGAAAATTTCAGAAAGAAATATTGAGAAATAAAACTTTTATAAGATTTTTAATAAAACTTTACATTTGGACTAAAATGCTAAAATATTGACAATGTAATGTAAGGGCATGTTATTGTAAGGACTTTTCTAAACAAAACTATATTTATTAAACTAGCATTGAGATGGTTGAAAAACATTGGTTAGGACCCTAATGCATGTTCACAAAAAATAAAATCATTACAAATAGCCTATTTTTTTATATTATTTGCTTTTACTCACCCTCAGTTATTGAAAGGCAGAAAAAGTCCAATCTTCAATCACTCACTATTTTTTAGTGCCTATAGTCTATAACATAGGCCTATTGAAAAATGTTACTAAGTCTATAAAAAACTATGCAAAGAAATGTCTCTTTATAAAATTTATACATTGTTACATAAACGTTCAGTCTATTTACACTCGTGGCGGGGGAGACAGTCAAGGTGGCAACCCCGGGTACACTTGACACATACTGTCCTGGACCTTATACTATAACAAATTAAATATCAATTTGTTAAGTAACTCTTCCCCTTTCGTTTGATGTATCTGTTATGAAGATTCGCTTACTATATGATTTAAAAAAATAATATAATCGCAAAGCCGAAAATATCGGCCCGCGGCACACTTCGGTTAAACGTAATGGGCCGAAAACATCGGCTCTCGGCACACTTCGGTTAAACGTAAAGGGCCGAAAATATCGACTCTCGGCACGCTTTGGTTAAATATAGTGAGCCGATAATATCGGCCCTTGGCACCCAAAGGGTTAAGCCATCATTCAAAAGAATAAAAATTCCATTATTGTAAAGTAACCAGCTGATCTAAATTCATTTTATAACTCCATGTGTTGTAAATTTACTTTGCATAACAATCTCCTTGATATTAAGATTTAATGTATTCTGTGGTATTTGGTCTAAAGAAATTATTTTTTTTTTTATCTGATGATTCAATTTTACAATAGTTTATGTATTTCTATCTCATATGTATGATAATTTGTGTGTGTGTGTGTGTGTGTGTGTGCGCGCGCACGCTTATGTGGTATAAACTCCTAAGTTATTTATTAATCTTTTATAAACAAACATAAAATAATATGAACTATTAACTTTTCAAAACAAAACTGTAACAATTTCTAGGCAATCATTTGGTAAGAAACTCATCAGAGGCACTGACACGAACTGAATGAATTGGCTGATGAATCTAAGTAGATGCCTTATGATAAAGATAATTTCTCTCACTTCTCACTACTGAGCACCTTAGAACTCACTACTGAAGACCCTGAGTGTAGAGTATGTAATCAGTCAGAGGAGACTGCTAATCACATTACTGTGGATTGTGAAAGGCTTGAGATTGGTAGAAGAAATTTATTCCAAACCTAACATCCAGGTAGGGCTGTAAAACACCCAGGAATTTATGAATCAGGGTAAATACACAATATCCAAAAATGCCCAGATATTTTGAATTTTAATGAGAACTCCTTTTTGAAGTAAGTTAAACCTTGGGATTTTTCAGAGATGTTGAAGCGCTATTAAGTTATTAATATTCACATAAATTATAATTGGAACAAAAATTAAGTTTAGAAAATTAAGAAAATAGAATTAAATGGGTCTACCCAGTCCAAACTAAAAAGTTCTGAAAAAATGCTTTAATGCTTTAATTTAATTTTAAAGGAAGATTCATCTACTCTCTAATAAAAAAAAATAAACTGAAAAATCCTCCACACGTATTTGAATGAATATTGTTATTAGGCCTATTCTGAGTAGCAAGCACTTTCTTCTCCCACATCCTATTTGATATTTTCCAGTAATTAACAATTAAAGCCAACTATAGTCAATAGTCAATAGTCAAATAGTCAAAAGTTCTTTATTTACAACAGCATAAAGAACGTTTAAAAAAGCCTACCACTTGAGGGGCTAGAAATATTTTATTTCTGCCTATCTGTTTTTCCACACAATGATCTTGAGAACAAATTCACCAAATTGTCAGTTTTCAAATTTTGCATGAAGATTTATTTCTCTATATGTAACATTAAGTTGGACAATTTAGCAGAGCGTAATGCAATCAGTTTTACATTTATCTTATTGATACAAGATGGCAAAGAGAAAATTGCGAATACACAAATTTGTAAACAAACTGAGTAGTCAATTTTACATTTTAACATGTAGTATAATAACAGATTTTATGAGGTTACTTTTTTGAATTGGTCAGTAACAATTCGTTACGTTCTGTTCATTCTTTCAAAGTTGTGTCAATTTATTTGTTATTATTTCACCATTATTCAAAAAGGACTTAAATTATTAAAGTACACTTACACAAAATAAAAATACTTTAAAAAACATTTAAACAGGAGGAAGACAACATTGAAAACGTTTGAAATATTCAAAAATACGCAGACACTTTTTTAATTTGGAAGGATAAATATTGTTGCTAATTTCAATTTAAGACATCAAATGACTGTTTCAATCTTAGTTTGCTCTATACTTCATCAAAACTAAGTGTTGTATAAAACTCAAACACTAAAAGTACCGTACCCTAGTTTTGTTTATTTAAATAATGAATATTGAGTAAATTACCTACAGTAGAACCCCTCATATCCGACCCTCACGGGACCGGGCCGTGGTCGGAACGGCCAAAAGGTCGGATAAGCCGAGGAATAATAAAACACGTTTTTCGGGTAAAAAAAGTCGTATATTGCACTAAACTATTAGTACAGAACTGTACAAAATACCCACTCAATACACATAGTGCTGCTTAATTGTAATTACGAACTGTATCCAATGCAAAATTATTTAATACAAAATTATTTTTCAGTACATTTTAATAAAAAATAACAGTTTTTTTTATAAAATGGAAAAGTTTCATTATATTACAGTAACAATGAAAAATATTATAAATACAGTACTGTACTGTTTAATCAAAAAGGCAAACAATTACATACAGTGTGTACAGTACAATTGAAGAAGTCCTTAATACTCTTTTGCTTCAATTTACCCAATCTTGATTTAGCTGAAAAATCACGCAATTTCTTTGCCCACAACACGTCCATAGGTGTAGCTCTCGGGTTCTGCTCCAAATATTTCAACACTACGTCAAATGCGTCTTTAGCCTCTGAATGCGTCATTCCAGTATCACGATCAACTTCTTCTTCTTCAGCGTCGCTGTCTTCATTTTTGCGCTTTGAACTGCAGCAACTATTTCGTCATCATTGAGTTCTTCATTTGTAGACTCAGCCATGTCAGCTTCGGTCAGCCATTCCTCCACATCTGTCAGCTGCAGCTGGACACCGTGTTGCAGTTCCTGCAGGTCTTGAAGAGTTTCTGCGACGTCGTTTTCTTCAGCTTCAAGGTCAACTTCCATTGATGATGTGGGCTCATCATCGTCCTTATCAGCACTATCGCTTTGTTTTAATGATGGCCAAATTTTCTTCCACGATTTTTGAAGAGTTGTCTCTTTCATTTCATCCCATGCAGAAGCGGCGGTATAGATGGCGTGTTTTATGTTTAACATCTTCATGGCCTCCAATAGTGAGCAGCCTCCTTCTGTTTTGTCCAAAAGAGACCCAACATATTTTTTCCGGTACCGTCTTTTTACCCACTCGATTACGCCTTGGTCCATTGGCTGGATTAATGGGGTGACATGTGGAGGTAAAAACATCACTTTTATGTTGCCTTTCTTCAATTCATGCTCTGAGGGATGGCTTGGTGCATTATCCAGCAACAACACAGCTCAAAGTGGCGGTTTTTTTGATTTTAAGTGTTTTTTAACAGCGGGCACGAATTCAAGAAAAAACCATTCTTTAAAAAGAGCACAATCCATCCAGGCAGAGGACTGATTACGGTAATACACGGGGAGTGTTGACATATTGAGATTTTTAAAAGCTCTCGGCTTCTTAGATTTGCCGATAACAAACAACGGCAGTTTGTGACTGCCACTGGCGTTGCTACACGTAGCAATTGTTAGTCTATCCTTAGCTAGCTTTGTACCCAAAACAGGCTCATTTTTAGAAGCAAGAGTAGATTTTGGCAACATTTTATAGTTCAGTCCGGTCTCGTCTACGTTATATACTTGTTCGGCTACAAGATTACTATCCGACACCAACTTTTGAAACTTTTCTACAAAATCTTTTGCAGCATCGTCATCAGCAGACAACTTTTCACCCGCAATAACAACATGTCTAATGCCGTGGCGAAGCTTCCAGCGGTGAAACCAACCTTCGCTTGCCTGGAAAGTCTCAACATCTCCTCCCAATTTTTCAAACAGCTTTAAGGCTTTTTCTTTTACAAGAGGCCCCGACAAAGGAGTCCCTTTTCGCCGTTCTTGGCAAAACCAAACCCAAAGAGCTTCGTCAACGAGTTCTAACTTAGGTTTTTTTAACATTTTCCAATTTTTAAGAGCATCTTCCGTTTCAACGGTCATAGAATAGGTTTCGATGTCTTTACAGTTTTTTCTCCAGTCTTTAACTGTTGTCACGCCGACCCCTAGCTCTGCGGCTAATTTTACTAGTGACTCACCACTGTCCAATCGTTGGAGCACTTCAAGTTTTTGTTTAAGGGTAACGCACACACGCTTACGTTTTTGAGTAGCCATAGCTAACGTTCACTAATCGCACAACACAGTTTTTTACACAATCACAAACCAAAGATTGTACAACAATCACGAAAACAAAACAGTCAAGTAGAGCAACGTTTACGTCGACAATCAGAACGCAACTGGCCATTTAACAGAGAAACAATGCACAGCGCTGTTGAGTCATGTTTCACGTTGAGACTTGTCGACTATAGGCAGCCTTTGTTTGGTCGGGCACATGGTCGGATATCCCGAAGAGTCGGATATCCCGAGGTCGGATATGAGGGGTTCTACTGTATTTATATTTACAACACCCTCCCCTCCCCCCACTGGGTACTAACCCAACTTACATCACTAAATGAATTTGAAATGAATGAAATGAAATTGAATTTGAAAGGTGATGAATTTGAAGTCAGCATTGGGCTCTTGGATCTCACTGAAAGTATAGGGGTGGGCACACCCTACTAATGAAACCTGGGGTGCACAATATGATTAGGTTGACACGCTGGGGATTAGGAGTCCTTTATACTCTCTTTAAAATCTAATCTTATCAAACATGACTGCTGTTAGATTAAAAAATACCCACATGAATGATTTTACAACGTCCAGATCGATCTCGCCGTTGAGACTGTCAAAATACTTCTTGAGGTCCTGGTCGCAGTGTTCGAACACCAAAGTCAGTTTCTTGTCACTGTGAAGCACGTCATACAGACGCACAATGTTCTTGTGTTTCAGCTCCTTCAACAGGCAAATCTCCCGGAGAGCTGAGGACGGAACACCCTAGAGAGAAAAAGTCCAGATTTAAAGTTAGGCTTATTGTTGATAGTTTACAATTTACTCTTTGAGTGACATGTGATTATTTATATGTGTGGTAGGTATTCTAAACCAGAATAATTGTCACTTGAAATCCAGAGGACCTAGTGATAGTGGGCCTAACTTACAGAGCATTTGAAAAAGCCAACAAAAGTTGAGAACTTTACTTGTAATTTGTTTTGAACTTGCAAAAAAAGTATTAACCCTTTTACTGCCAGCGTTGTATTATAATGTACTAGCAAAAATTGTCAAAGGGGAAAATGCCAAACATAAAAACTAAATGTATCTTTTTTTTATTGTTCATTGAATTTGAGTAATTTTAAGATGTATTTACTCTATTTAAATGGTAGTTTACAAACAATAATAACAAATGTTAACGTGAACCAAATTTGTAATTAAAATAAAATTAAGGTTGATAACAAAAAGTTAAAAAGTGTGTTTAGCATATGAACATTTATTTTTAATATTATGATATCATAAGCAATTTTTTTTCTATTTAGGCCTAGTCCAGATTTTGGACATTCTATTGATAGAATAAGGAAGTGCTTTAAGTTTACAAAAAGCACACTACACATTACAGAGTAAAAAAAATGTAATGTCTATACACGTAAAATATTTCAACATCTATGCTGTACAAAGCAGGTGGCATGTACCCCCCTTTAGCATGCCACATGGGTTTCATCAAAGACAACGAAAATATAAATCCAGTACTTCAAAAGCGTTTCTCTCTATCCCTCGCACCTAAATGACCAAAATACAGAATATTTAAGGATTTGGAGATAACAAAAATCAGTAAAAAAAGATAGGCGTCTGATATACCGGATGTTGGAGTAAAAGGGTTAACTAAAGCTATAATAACAATTGTAATGGAATTGGACTAAAACTGTGAATTGCACAGTTGATCAAATCAACAGGTTTGCAAGGACAGGAACTAACTCAAGGTCAACAAAGAGGAGTTGACATGCCAATAGTGGTGTAGGAATGTACAAATCTGCAAGGTGTGCTCAACTGGAGGAAATACAAAACTTTTAAGTTAAATGAATATAAATGTAAAACAGCTCAAGATTTTGGTTCAATTAATCCACCATGTTGGAACATGGACACTAATATTCATTAACAAAGTCATATGGTCAACAATCAGTTTTGTAATCAAACCTCATTATTTAAAAATAACTTGAAAAGTAACTAAGATTCTTTTTTTAAAGTAATGTAAGAAAAAAACTTGTTTCAATATAGACTCATTTTCATTAACTTAGTTGGTTTATTGTGTTCAGTGTACGTAATGTTAACTTTATCCAAAATAAGCATTGTATGTGTTAAGTTCATAAAAAAGTTTAAAGGTACTGTATTTTGTTGTATATTTAAATTTATATGGTTACAGAACATCTTACTGTTATACAGTGGGCATCTGTTACTAGACATTTCATATTATTAGGTGGACCAATACTCATATTTTGTAAAATTTACTAAAATGTAAGAGTTTTGTGCATAGTTTTAACAATCAAGTTGAGTAACCAAACCTTTTATTATTAACATAGCTCATCATCCGAACGTCCCTCAGTGGGGACTGTAATCAAGCTACTCCTTAATTCAATTCTGCTGATTATATTAACCTGTGAAATTCCTGTTGGGTTGATAATGTAGTGTATTAAAAAATTATTAAGACATATAAAAACTCACCTCGTCATCATCATCGAGTCTGACCCTTTTAAGAGCTACTATTTCAAGTGTTTCTCTATTCTTGGCCTTGAAAACTGTTCCATACGTTCCTGTAATTAATTGGTTAACTATTACATATGTTTCATACAAGTTTAAACATTTTTATTACCTATAATAAAAGATTAGTTAATTAAATTTGATCAACAGCAGTTCAACGTAGTTCCTGGTTGGGTGCCAGACAAATGAAGTTATTCTTAGAAATTAAATAGCAAATCCTTAGCCAAGAAAGGCCCTGGAAGCTTATTGAGGAAAGGAGTCAGGCTGTGGGGTTGCTTCCTTATAAGGGCAGAGCTGTAGTAAGTGCATGGGAAACAGAGGATCATATCCAAGGCCTAGAGGACTCAGACAACAAAAATGTTGCTCTCTCCTAATGCTAAAGGGTGGATTAAGTAAGCACAAGTGGAACTCGGTACATTAACAGGACACTGCTTCTTTTTGGAATATCTAATACAGGTTGGATTAAGCCAGTCTGATGAATACAGACTCTGTGGAGAAGCTGTCAATATTAGTTCAAGTATCAGCACAATATATGTTGTTGGAATGTTCTGCTATTTATGAAAACAAGCAAAAGGCAACACTTTCTTCCTGGCCCCAAAGGAAATCAGAGATCAAGAACCCACAAATTTAACAGGCTTTTGTGTAAAACTCAGATTTGAGGGTAAAACAAACGTAACGGAAACGAAAAGACATTTAAGTTCCTGAGGACTAAGTGTAGAATCTACAATTGTCCTTCAGGGAAAAAATATTTATGGCATTAAATAACAATAAAATCAGAAATCATTTTGTTATTATCATTTTTCTAACAATAGAGAAATTAGAAAATAAATAATATTTTATCATTTTCCACCTAGATGCACGTCCTTTGCCCTTACACAGCTTTATACATCTCATCGATCAAGTCCTGGGCACGTCAAGAGTTGCCATATCTTTAAGAATACAATTAAATTGGGAATTTTTGGTATTTGGCTATGATGGAGTTTTTCCTGCCTTTCTTCAAAAAGGGTTGAACATCTTATTAAATACTCCGATTATTCTGTTCAGAAGCAGCTACGCCCTAGGTATTATTCCAAAGAACTGGAGGAAGGCACTTGTGGTGTTAGTACGGAAAAAAGATAGGGATCCGACTCAACCTAACTCGTACAGACCCATAAAGCTTAACTTCCTTCATGGTGAAAAGTATTGAAAAATAATCAATAGACACATTAGAGATGAAATCTCACTAGTACACCCACTCAGTATATATCTCAACATACGTATGTAGAAGGTAAATCAACTACCACCGCTCTCTTAGTGGAAGCAGTGGAGAACACCTTCAATGGAAAGGAATATTTTATTATATATTTTATTTTTCTGTACGAAACAAGGAACATTTATATGCAGTTGGATTAATTTTTGTTATTTAAATTTAGGATTTTTGCCATTATAAGAGAAAAAAAAACTAAAAGCCAAACAAAAATATCCAAAATATCTTAAAAAGTGTTTTTTATGCAAAACATACAACTTTGATCCAAATTTGAACATTGTTTTTGGTTAATAGTAAAATGTTGTTTATACAACAAATGACATAATATTCACATTCTAATATTTTTAGACATTTTCTGTATGCTTATTATATTTTGAGACCTTTTCTATGATGCAGAGCATAAAAGTTCTGAAAATAAAAATGTATTTTTTGTTTTTTTATACTAAAATATCTAAAAATGTTTGTGAAGTATTTTGCCAAGAAATAAAAGTTGTAAAAACACATAATATAGCCTTCTGACAGAAAATGCTTAACCCTTTTAGCCCCGGCGTCCGATATATCGGACAAAGGTGGTCTAGCTAAAATGCCCAACGTCCGATATACCGGACGTCTCGAGAATTTAATGTAGCTGGCTAATAATATGTCCAAATGCCATCAGTTTCGGTATAGTAGTCGGTGAAGCAACAGGCTACATGAAAAAACAATAAACCTTCCAATTGGCATCGTATTTCGTCGTCTTTGAGCGTAGTTTATTTGTCGATGTCAGCTGTCAGACGACTTCAGTTGCATTGTTGTTGTATGCTGACTTATAACCTCAATTAGTTTGCGTGATTGAAAGCGGTTGTTTTTCGTGTGATTTATTGTATTATTAGTAAAAAAACATGAGTAAACGTCGTAGAGAAAAGTTACCAGTGAGTGAAAACACTTTGATAAACACTTGGTACTTTGGGATTATACCGACCACACCCAGACATGAATCGTTATTTGACATTTTGCTTCTACTGATTACTAGATTAGCGTAGAGAACAATATTTCGTCAATATAAAACAGGAATTGTCTTATCGCAAACCCCTCCCCATCCTCAGACAGAGGTCAACGTCGAGCGGTCTAGTAGATAACGTGATTGCAGAGTCTCGCCGCCCGTTCACCTGGTGCGTCGCTTTGTTGTACTTCCGTGTTTTACCTCTACATTTCTCCAAACACAAAAATTCAATAAAAACAAACATGATCAAACTAAAACTAAACTCTTTATTGAAAAAACACCCAAAACTTGTTTTTATTCTTGATCACACGCCGCCACCCAAAATGCGAGTGCCATGCCTTCGCGCTGATGTCAATGAAAGAAAAACATCCCTCGAGATAGTACCTATCAGTAAAATATCAAATTCTAGAGGATCTGATCAGAAATATAAATTGAATTGTAATGGAAAGGCAATTATGTACCGTGCAAATCATGTAATGCCGCGTGGCCTGTCGTAATCGGGATTCTCGAGAAAGATAAGATAACAGCGACAACAATACCGATCACAATGCCTGGAAATGCTTGTAAGTTTGTAATTTTGTAATTAAAGAGTTTTTTTTTCGTTCTATCATGTTTGTTACTATAAATTTATATTTTTGTGTTCTTCATACTGGTGTTGTCGGTATAATCCCAAAGTACCCTATTATTAGTGGTGAATGTGCTATTTTTGAAGACAATGAATTGAGTTGTTTATATAAGATGTATACATTGTAAATATTATTTCTTTTCCTTTTTTGAAAAATTAAACAAGTTTTAGTCTTACAAACCATTCCAATTAGTTTATGTAATTTTACAATTGTTATTATTTCAAAAGTGCAAAAACAAGTATACATATCTGTATACTTCTACTGACGTGTATGTGGAAATATATGAAGAAGTACTTATGCAGCAATACACTTAATTGGATATATCTCCTGCATTTATCAAGGAAAGTTCTTCAATTTTGTGTGTGTAGTAAGAAATATGTGTACAACAAAATTGCTTCATTTTTCAGGGGCTACAATTTTTTTTTCTACCCTTTATGTATGTCCAAACTATAAAAAATAAAAAAAATAAATTTTTTTTTATGTATAAAAAACGCTAAAAAAACAATTCATTCTGTAAAAGTACTTTTTTAACTATTAAATCTAAGAGTACACTTAGATTTCAGCACTGATGCCTCTATGGTTTTTTCCTATTTTATACATTTATTTTTTATTTCATAACATTTCGGCAAGAAATCTGCTAGTAATAGGTTAGGTTGTTCTGCGTGTTGACCTTTTTATCTTGAAAATACACCATTCCTTAATTGTTTTTCATCTCAGTAAATCTTTCCTTTAAACTATTGGTAGTATGTACGCTGATAAACTTCAATACCGTAATATGTAAATACGGTTTTTTGGCGCGCGCGCGTGTGTGTGTGTGTTGTGAGTGTGTGTTTTGTGTTGATGTTATATGATAATTAATCACCCGATTCAATTCGTCCACAATCTCCAGGAAAGCAACTCGAGCCTACGCACAGGCTTTCTGCCCATGTAGGCTCATTTCCTAGGCCACTTTAATTTGATGAGTGTAATATTTTCATGTTTAATGTTTTTTAAGTACACATTTAAATATTATAGTAACAAGATAATATAGATTTGATAGTAAATGTGCTAGCATGTAAATATTTTTGGGAAATAAATTATGATTTGATTTGATTTTTGACTTATTTGTGAACAATTTAAAACAAAAACCTAAAAATTATCTTCAAAAATAAGAAAACTAGATGTATTTTCCCTCAATTCTGCATTACGGTCCCTTATCGCCATGGGCTGTCAGGCAAGTCCATGGAAAAATGGCTGGGGTTAAAAGGGTTAAAATGAAATAAATTTATTGTAATCAAAACTAATTGTCTAAAGTTCACCTCTTATTTACTGGGTCCCTCATAGTGTTCAATAAATAAAAAATAATGAAACAAACATTACTTTTAATCAAGGTGTAGGCCTAGCTATAATGATTTTTACATCACAATTTTAGACTACCAACTTGTGAATGTCACTAAATTATTGTACAATAAGTGAATCACAAATAAACCATTGATCACGGTATAGTTTATAGATACAAGCTTAGAATTCACAAATAAAAGTTTAGAATACAAAATGAGTTATGCTGGTGCATCAATATGGCGGCTATAGTCCTCTCGAAATCACAAAGTTTGAGTATAAAATAAACACTTGTAATTTACTTATCCTTTGAATATATTTATACTACTTAAGGCAAATTTTACAAGGAAAAGTTTGATACTAACACAACTCTATTAATATTACAAGAAACAACAAAAATACTAGCGACTAGTGAAACTAGTCGTCTAACATCACAGAAATGTTGTAAACAATGGTTTCGTCAAAGGTCTTTCTTTGCAACATATATCAACAAACTGATTTTTGAAGCAGATAATGTTGTTGAGAAATAAATTATGAATGCAGAGATGTAGCCAAACTCATTCCTAATCGAAAACCGTATAAGGAAAAAGCTCACTCGAAGTGTGTGACCAAATACGGCAAACCAATATTTGTATTGCAAGTTTATAATTTTGGTGCATGCTTATGAGGCCTACGCATTATTATCCAATAAATGATGTATCAAATTAATCAGTGAAATATCACACCTAATTTGGTATAATATGTATTCTACTTAATATTTATTTTCAATAGCAAAAGTTGAATTAGCCTAAATACTAGATGACTGAAAAATCGAAGAGTGACTAGTCATTCAACATTGGAGAAACATATTTTAGCGATTTGTCACTGGTCGTCTAACAGATGGAGGGTTAAAGATTTGACGATATTGGACTCATCTAGAACTATAAATTAATTCTAACCTTGCAAAAAATCAACCATTTATGTTTGGTACAAGGCCTAGTCTACTTGGGAATTGGCCAATGTTTATTTTTTAAACAAGCACAGTATGGATTAATATACCTCAATTCATGCTCAGCGTCTTAAGGTCATAAGAGGTAATAAAATTAATGTTTATGTTAAAAATCCGCAAATACAAAGAGTAGCTAAATGTTTTATTTGCCTAAACTATTTACCTTCTCCAATTTTTTCCAACTTCTCATACTTTTGCATAGTTAATGTTAGCCGTAGAAAGGCAATCTTTAAGAATTGTTCAAACAGCAAAATTATAAACACGGCAACAATTTTAATTAGGCTCTAACAAATTTTTAATAAATGTTTTAATGTAACGTACTGATAAAACGTAAAAGCTGGATAAAACACTGAACTGAGAACTTTGATAATGTTGACTCAGACTAAAGTCCACTCGATTACTCGAAATGAACAATTTCTCAGTTTCAGATTACTGCACTTCTGTCGTCTACAACAGAGTACATCGTCAGTATGTAGGATATTATACTGCTTGATACATTTTTATTATCTTTGGACTTTGGAATGGGGGTGAAGACATAGAGTAAAAATAAAAGCAGTGTTGTAATTGACAAATACAGTAACATTTAATATAGCTCAGTTAACAAGTATAACATAATAACCAAAGGATATAATCATAGGAGAATGGAGTCAGTATTTAAAAACCCTAGTAGTAGGCCTAGCCTTAAATTAATGTTTTTAAATTGTAGATCAATTGTGAAGAAAGTGGAAATTTTAGAGACACTCTTGTACAAACAAAAATCAGAGCTGGTGTGTGTAGCAGAATCGTGGTTAGATAATGAAAGAAATAAATATTTTAAAATTGCAAACTATACTCAAGTTACTAATTTTTGTAGATCAAATAAAACCGGTGGCGGTGTTGCTATCTTTATGAGAACAGACTGTACTCTCAAGACCAGTCTCATAAATAAACTTAATACGTTGTCAGTTGAGGATATATTTGAGTGTTGCGGAATTATTGTAACATGTAACAAATTTAAATTTGTTCTAATAAATGTATGTAGGCCACCCTACAAGGCTAATAACGTACAGTTCATGGAACTCCTAGAAGACACGTTCAACACGGTTAAGAATGATTACTGTGATTTTCCAATTGTGGTCTGTGGTGACCTAAATGTCGATAATCTAGAGGATAACCTAGAAAAAGAGTATCTTGCTGATATTTTACAATCGAGTAACCTTCATGTTACCTTCAAAAGCCCTACGAGAATTGATCAGGTTTCGAACAGACAAAGTCAACTCGATTACTTTATCACAGATTTGCAAAGTCGCTCTTATTCTGTAGATGTGCTGCCACCACTTCTTTCTGACCACAGTATTATAGTTTTTAGCCTAAATCTAAGTTCTGCTGGTATAATTAAGAAAATCGAGAAGAGGAAAGTAACAAAACCTAACCTAACCACATTTGAATATTTGATGTCCAAACAATGCTGGCCTGTATATAGTAATAATATGAACTTAAGTGTTGACGATGCATTTGATGACTTCTACTCCACTTTTATATATTTGTTTGAGGTATGTTTTCCTAAGGCAATTTTTAGCTGTAAGGACAACTCACATGTTAAATGGATAACCCAAGAGGTTATTGTGTCGCAAGAGAACCTTAAAGAAATGTACTGGCGAACGCGCAATGAGGCGACTGAAAATTCCAAGCGTGAGTATCACAACGCTAAGAGTCGGCATAGTGTTTTGCTTACCAACGCTAAGAAACAGTTTTTTAAATCTAAAATCGAAAATGCCAAAAATATAAATAAGGAATCTTGGAATGTTGTAAAAAGTTTAACACGTGACGATATTGTAAATAGCTGTAATATTACACTTAAGGTTAATGACGAACCCATTACTAACCCAAGTAATGTGGCGAATATTTTTAACGACTATTTTATCTCGGAAATAAGAAAATTAACTGAGGATAGATATTGTGAATCTTTCCATGATGATGTGGATTACCATCCATCTGTGGAGGATTTTCACCTCCAGCATACTAATGAACTAGAAGTTTTGGATATAATTGATAAGATTAGCTCTAAAAACAGTGCGGGTGTAGATGATATGTAATTTACTAAAAACGTGTAAAGACACGATTGAAAAGCCTCTCACTGAAATTATCAACAAATCATTCGATGAAGGTATATTTCCGAAGGGAATTAAAACATCTAAAGTTGTACCGATCCATAAAAATAGTGAGAAAGACCTAGTAAAAAACTATAGGCCAGTTGCAGTTCAAAGTGCCATCTCAAAAATTTTCGAATTGGTCTTCCTAAAACGATCAATTCCATTCTTGAACAGTAGAAATTTACTTAGCCCTAAACCAATATGGATTTAGGAAGAATAGATCTACTATCGATGCAATCCTTGACCTGGTAGTGAACTTGTACGACAACCTAGATGTGGTTGGGGAACAACTGTGCATATTTTATGACATGACCAAGGCCTTTGACCTGCTGTCACACCCTACACTGTAAAAAGCTAGTGACATTAGGAATTAGGGGTGCACCACTACATTGGATCATCTCATATCTCAAAGATAGAAGACAGGTTGTAAATATTAGACATTCAAGTCAAGATGGACTCACTAGACACTTCCGCTCTGCTGTCTCACCTGCTATTAACACAGGGGTACCACAGGGCTCAAATTTGGGCCCTGTGTTGTTCCTCCTTTATATGAATGACTTGCCAGAATCTGTCGCCACCGGTGAAATCTGGATGTTTGCAGACGACGTCAGTCACTTGATTCATGATAAAGACATGGAGCTTATTCAATACAAAGCACAAGATGGATTAAATGAAGTAAGTAAATGGTGCAAGCAGAGCAAACTGTTGCTAAACAGAGGAAAAACCAAGGCATTAAAATTTCACAACCGAAAAAAATTAGACTGCGACCCCTTACTTCGTTTAGAAGGATCAAGTATATGCATTGACAGAAGTATAAAATATCTGGGCATAACTATTGGCGATGACTTGAGATGGCAACACCACATCGAGCAAATGTCAACTAAATTATCAGCTGTATGCTTCATGGTCCGTCGTCTCCAGCCCTTAGTGGAAAAAGATGTTCTAATGAAGGTTTACTTTGGATGTTTTCACAGCACTGTGAACTATGGCATCTTATTCTGGGGAAATAGTCCATCATCCCAACGGGTATTCCTCCTTCAAAAGAGAATTATAAGAACAATATGTAAGGTGCCATATCTGACCCACTGTAAGCCTTTGTTTACTGAATTAAAAGTTCTTACAGTACCAGCACAATTCATTCTTGAATCTGCACTAATAGTTCGAAGAAAGCCTGAAATATTCCGGAAAAATTTAGAAATCCATAAGTATACTACCAGACAAAAAGAGAATATATATGTTCCTCAAGTTAAATCCAGCTTAGCAAAGGAGAGCCCTAGGTACATGAGTGGAAAAATTTACAACAAAGTGCCAGCTGAAATCAAGAAAATTGAAAATTATGAAAAATTCAAGATTAAATTCAAAGAATATCTGCTGGAACGGCCATACTACTCTCTAGAAGAATACTTAGAATCGTGAAGAGGCCCATTCAATATGATGACCACGGCACAGAAGTGCTTCTAGTGGGATATCACCAAGAATCAAGTAAGTAAGTATCATAATAATTATGCAATATCCAATATCCAAACCACGGAAGCTAGTAACGGGTGAAACGGAAAAACTTCTAACAGTCCACTTCTGCCTGTCATGTAAGTCTCTATTCTTATGAGGTACTCTTATAGCAATATAATACAATATATAGCAGGCAGAAATGGACAATATATCGTGCAATAAAAATGTCTGCGCTAAGCAGCATCTATCTTTGATTATTACTGAGTACTGAGAAGTGACAGTCTAAAGTCCAAGCCAGTACCGATGTCATAAAACATAAATAAAATATCCCTTCCGGCTTAGTCAAACGAAATGCAGATGTTAAAAAAGTTAAATTTCTTATTTTATATTTGATTTCCTCTTAAAAACTGGGACAGCTTGAATTGAATGGTCATAAGATTTGGTTTGTTTAAATTATTTATTTGCACTGTTTATATTAATTCCCATTCAAATAGTTACACTGTATTTCCCCTTGCTAACTTGTTTGAATTATACTTTGATAATTGACAATAATTATAAAATTTAAAAGAGACATGCGAGTTGAGTATTAGCAAGACAGTTCGTCCTGACGATATACCATCTCTTGTGCTTAATTTTTTAACTCAAATAATGTAGTGTTTGTAGTTCATTGCTGAAGTTGTTGGTGAGTTATCTTAAGGAAAGGGTCCTTCTACCAATTACAATAGTAAAATTTCTCTACTTTCCTTTGTTTGAAATTTGTTTTTGGCAATGGAAGGATGGTGGAGGATACAGGAATTTTCCGGAAATTTTACAAAATTTAATAATATAAAAATTCAGTAACATTACGTTTCGAGATCTTCAATCTGATGTCTTCCTTAGGTGAATAGTATATCAGTACAATCTAAGTTAAAATAAAGACAATCGTATCAGTTCCCTGTGGTTGGTCTGTGAGTGCAGACCTATTGTGAACTATATTCTTCAGATAAATTTAATTAAGGTTTTGTTTTTATCGAGTGCACGTTTTAGAGTTAGTGTGTATGGAACTGACACACAGCAAGATTGCTGTGATTCCCTGCTTATTCATGTCACAACGCTAAGGGATGATTTGTTCATTTCAACCTGGATTATATTTATGTGTTAGGATGACTACTCACCTGAGACAGGTGAAATCAGATAACAGACCTCGAAACGCAGAGTTACTAATTTTTTGTATCACTGAACGGCGGAAAATGTCAGAAAATCCGGTTTTCTACCCTTTACAATTACATTCATTTTGTTAAGGCTCTCATCTAGCGATTTATGTTGTCTAATGCTCTACCTTATCATTAACGACATGAGAGTGTAATTAAAGTGGACTGCATGTTAAAACATTTTATTTTGTTAATGACATTCAAGTTGTAGGCTTAGCACAATCGCAGTAACGTTTGCTACATACCCTTATCAGCATTGTTGCTTGGTGTAATGCCAATTCTAAGGAATCAAACGTCTCAAAGCGCCGAGTAGTTATGTTTAAGCATGGATCATAGGGTAAAACATTTGCCTATCGTACAAACAGATCAGTTTGTAAAGGGTGGTTAAGATTATAAATCTTGGAATATTTATGTGTGCTTCTCGCCCCACTCATCCAATTTCTTCTGACTCGAATTATTTTTATTGTGAATACAATTCTCACCCTAGGAACAAATGCCCTGAAAGACACGACTCTTGTAATCAGTGTAGGAAAATTGGTTGTATTCAAAAGTGTGTAAATATAAACCTAATTCTAAAAGCAATATTGCTTCCTGAATAATATGATTCACTGTGAGGTCAATGTTTCCAGTATTCTTGCGCAAAGCCCTTGTTGAAGTCTTATTAAATAACGTTCAAGTTACCAGTCTCATTGTCACAGTTACGTAACTTGAAATTTTCACAACACAAGTTGAACAGCCATCCTGAAATTGGTCATGTTTCTATTGCCTTCACTGATCAAATTACCCAGCTTGAAGTCTTTATTATTGCAGTTTTAAAGTTTTACCCCAAAATTATAAGTATAGTCCGTGTTAAAATAGTTACGCACAGACGTGCCGATTGGCCACAATATCGTCTGAAAGATACAAGAATATTAAAATTGCTTTTGGTGCATACTTGACTCAATTTCCAAATCTCGTTAGTTTCAGTCATGCCACCCAACTTGTTTTTCAACCTTACATCAGATTTCAGACCTTTCGAAACTCGATTAAGACCCATGTCCCAGGAAGATTTTTAATTCGTGATTTCCGAAACTTCCAAACTACTATCCGGAGTTGCAGAAAGCAATTATACAAAGTCCACAAGTTATTTATTAGTAAGAGTAAAAGTATTTAAAGAATGGTTAATGACTATTCCAAAATAATACATAAAGTCCTCTTGTTAGGTGCTCGCCCCTGCCAACAGTTATTGCCTTAGTCCATAAAATTTAAATTTGTTCCTAATATCGAGTTACAATCAGCTTATAACATGATCCCTATTTCTTTCAAGGAGAGGAAGTTCACAGTTATTGAGTGGAAAAACCAAGACGATATCCTGAATGTGTGATGTGTAGGTTTGTTTAGGCAAATAGCTACTAATATGAGCAGAGGGCGCATCGTCTTGATTGTGATGGACGAGTGGTTTGTGACAGCTTTTAGAAGAGCTTTGTCCCAAAGATCCACAAGACTTACGGTATTAATACAAGGGTCATTTGTTGTTTGTCACGAATCGCCTTCTCTGAGCAAAGGGCAATAGGATCATAGAGGGAGACCATGCATAAGCAACCAACTCCAACAAAAGGAAGGAGATGGAAATCGACATGCAGAGGTATTGGTATATAGTGTGTAGTAGTGACGAAACCTTGAAAACAACTCTACCTTTTTGGCTTCTACGGCAGTCAACGTGAACTATTGTAACATTTCTGTCAGCTATAATACAGATTCATGTCAATTGTAGAATTATAAATAGTGAACAGACTATACATTTTAATAAATTTAAATAGCCCAAAAGTGAATGATATGGCAAGCGTATGAGGACAGGTATCTTTTTAACGCACTACCTTTTTTTTATATTTTCCACTATAAATATATGGTGGAAAAACTCGTACCGAAGGAAAGGTATTTTTATTATTATTATTATTTATTATTATTTATTTATTATTATTTCAACGGCATCCGCCAATATACAATAATTTCACAACATTTTCATGCAACTTAAATATAACATCAACAAAATAAATAACAACTAATTAAATTACAGAAAGTAGTGATTATGCAGTGGAATAATAAATAAGTATTAAGATTTGTGAAATAATGTTACAATAGTGAAAAATCACAAACATCATCTCCAACTGATATTAAGGGGAAAAAAACTCTATCACTCATTACTGTTGCAGTCTCTTTTTAAGGTGTGCGATGCTGTCATAAAACATATCACCATCGGAAGGAATGCTGTTTCCACGCCTATGAAGTCGAGCAATAGGACCGTGATAGCTGTAATTGTTTGAGTGGTGGCAGGTTGAAAACATATTCCTGGATCTGGTTCCAGCAGGCACCAAGAGGGATATCCTACTCAGAAGCTCTGATGAATCGATCGCCCCGTTGATAAGCTTGTGCAGGAAAATAATATCAAACATTCTCCTTCTGCACTCCAGCGTAGGCAGAAGAAATTCCTGCTCAAGTGCGGGGACAGAGACCTCCCGATAGGCTGCACCTCTCCGGACTCCTTGAAGTCTGCAAAATTTGTTTTGAATACTCTGTAGTTTGTGAATATGAGATGCGTAATGAGGGGACCAAACAAGAGTACAATATTCCAGATTAGGCCGAACTAAAGCCTTATACAAGAGCAGTAGTGTCTCGTCACCGAACGTCCCTCTAGACATTCGAAAAATGAATCCTAGCATTTTGTTTGCCTTCAAAGATACCGCATCAATGTGTGCATCGGGTGACAAATTTGTAGTCAAACTTACTCCAAGGTCGTTTATCGAGGTCACTCGCTTGATGTCGCCGGATACAGTGTAATTGAAAGCAACAGGATTCTTCAGACGACAGAAGGTGATTGTAAGACATTTGGTTGAGTTAATGACCATCTTATTATCATCGCACCACTCAGCAATTAGGTTCAGATCACGTTGAAGATTGAGACAGTCATCACGAGAGTAGATTTCTTTGAATATCTTGAGGTCATCTGCGAAGAGGAGATATTCCGATGATAGGTGGCTGATGATGTCGTTGACAAACAAGTTGAAAAGAATAGGGCCAAGCTTGGACCCCTGTGGGACACCTGAGGTGGGAGGAAATTCTTCAGACAAATGGTTTCCAAGTTTGACCCTCAGCGAGCGTCCACTTAAATAGCTCTTGAACCATTCTAGAGAGAGTCCGCAGAAACCATATCCTTCGAGCTTGGAAATCAGAAGTGAGTGACTAATCTTGTCAAATGCCTTGGAAAGGTCTAAATAAATGCTGTCCACTTGATGTCTTCGATTAAACGCAGAAAGAATATAGTCTGTGTAGATGACAAGGTTGGTCTGGGTGGAACGACCCTTGCAAAACCCATGTTGTTGGGGGACAATGATACTCTTTATGTCATTAGATATCAATTCCAGCACTAAACCTTCCACAACCTTAGCCAAAGCAGGCTGGATGACGACTGGCCTGAAGCTGGTGACATCAGTAGCATTTGGTGTTTTAGGAATCGGCACAACATAACTGGACTTGAGTGCTGTGGGAAAGATGCCGTCCATAAATAGTCTGTTAAGTAAATTGGTGAGAGGCTTTGAAAGCTGAACGCTACATTTCTTGAGAACTATAGGTGGGATGAGATCAGGACCATTACCTTTGTTGACATCAAGTGACTCCAGCTCCTTCCGTACTTTTTCCTCACTTACATGGAAGCGATTTACATTGAAGTTGCTAGCAAAATGAAAGTCTAAAGTTGTGTCATCCCTGGGATTGAAAGTTGAGGCGAAGAAGCCAGCAAAAAGATTGCACATGACATGAGGGTCATCAGTAACTGTGTGATTAAAAGTCAGACGAGTTGGGATAGACTGCGATTTCTGCATTTGCTTCACATAACTCCAAAAAGATTTTATATTGGAGGGTATAGAATACTCAATATGCCCAACGTATCTGTTAAAACAATCCTTGGCCAGCAACTTGCACTGGGCCCTGGTATGAGAGAACCTCCAGTAGTCCTCAAATGACAATGAAGTCTTGTAGATCCTGTGCAGTTTCTTTTTTAAGATGATTAAATTTATCAGTTCTTTAGAAAACCAAATGGGAAACTTGGACAATCCAACCTTTTTCATGCAGGTGTTGTCCAAAATAATTTCTCTAAGTTCCTCGCAAAAACGACTGAAGGCTAAGTCAGGGCCCTCCGCCAAACGCACATCGATATTAGCAATGGCCAAAGAAATATTAGCAATGTTGCACTTTCTGAAGTTGGCATCATTCCGTTAATTGGTGGTTAGTGTAATCGGTTGCAAAGACAATCGAGCGATATATCGATTGTTTTCCAAATTCACTATTGTTTTACTCAGTTGAATAATCGAGTAATAATAAAAACCTACCCGAAGCGCTACGGAGTAATTTCGTTCATGAATTATTTCGATCAATGTACAACGAGACAGGATTGCGCTACGCCACGTGCTGCGTACAGGCTACGCTGGAATTGCATGCGAAATTTAAAGTATATAGCTCATATTTCTCAAGATATCCTGCAAACAGACTGAAAACAATACAGAAAGTAGTTTTTATAGCCTTCAAACAGAGAAAAGATAAAATATGATATTATACTCAGCGGTACTATATCAGACTTTGATGATGCTTAGCCAAATCTCATGGATACACATACATTTTCATCGAAATCATTCATGGCTGTATAGAAATGAAGTGTCAAGCAAAGTTTAAAGTCTACAAATGAAATCGTTGTCGAGAAATTCTGTAGATAGTTAAGTTGGAGCGTCTTGGCATACGCTGGTACAATTTATATGCCACGCCTTCCTTAAGTTGCTGTATGCGTTCCAGCTTCTAATTAGTTAAAAACCAGCTGTCTGTCTAACAAATGAGGAGTGAAACAACTGGATAACTAGTGTTGACCGTTGAGTGAAAATCGGAAACAGCGAATAAACCACTCACAAACCAGCAGTGGTGAAAAGTAATCGAGTGAGTCGATTGTTCGGAACAATCGACAAATCGTTGTTTGTTTCATTTTCAGACGTTTCAAATTCAGTGTTTCACTTTTATCGTTCCTGTGTTCATCCGTAGGTTAGAGGTGTTTGTTGCAGAATGCAGAGGTGGTTGTCGACCGTCGTTTTGGAGTGACAAAATGTTGTTTGAGTAATTATCATTAGTGTAATCAATCAATTAAAGAAGTAGAAATTGAAAAAGTATTCAAGCCGTATAAATAATGGCTGACGTCAGATTGTCAATGATTGAGAATTCCTTACAAGAAGACGAAGAAGATTCAGAAATAACTTTCATTGAACAGTTTGTTCAAGATGTAGTAGATTTTAGCTCTCAGTATGGAAGTGATATTAGTATTTCATATACAGCGTATAATATAGCTGGAAAACCAAGTAAATTCCCTGATTATGGAGATTTCCCACAAGCATTTGTGATGGTGAGTTGAGGTCAGATCTGGAATATGAATATTTTGTTTGTAAATTGAATTTTCTTACCTCAGTAGGTTATGTTATCTTATATAGCCTAGTATATCTTATATAGTAGCACATTTTGTGGGATAACGTTTTGAAATCTGTAAAAATGGTTAATCTAGCTACCTATCTCAGCATATCCTATTAGTAATGGAACAATAGATTGCTTTGGGGGAGAGTATTATAAGTGGACATGGGTTTTTTATATTGATTAGTTTAATCATCATCAATACACATTTGTATATAGAATACTAGAATATCCTTCGATACATATCTGTAGTCCTCAGTAATTGTAAACTAAACTGCTGGAGTGGCAAACTAAGAGTTTTGTGTTATTAGTCTATTGCTGCAGGCATGAACAAAACACTATAAGGTCTCAGTGGGTGGAAATGACAAATAACAAAGTTATAGAACATTAAAATTGGAACTAATTTTTTCGCACAAAGTAATATTTAATTGTTCTATGAGCGTTACATGGTCTTATTATGATCGTAAGTCAACCTCATATTGGTTGCTGCTGTCAGCCATTATGTCATCTTTGATACACAAAATAACATTAATGCTGAAATCAGACTAGTTTGACCCAAATAACACATATTTGTCAATTTAGACCTAAGTATAACAGCCCCTGACACGAGTGCCTTCGGCCAGTATTAATGGTAATGCACCGCAATTGCTTAATAGATGTCATTGTTATTGAAGAGACATTGTGGGGTATTGCACATGCGGTTGATTGAGTTTAACTCAGGAGTTCTGACCACTGATAACACAGCTCTTGAGAGAAGATAACACTGAAAAGAAGCATAGTACACAAATATAACCACAAATTGACATTTACATTTCAGTTATTAAAAAACAAAGTCATTTGTAATTTCCATCCCCTAAAACCATAAATATTTTTTTCAGGAGGATAAGCAGAATACAGTAATAAAGTAACTGATACTAAAGTTGACTGTTAGTTTGAATTCGATTAAGTCACATATTTAAAAGTCAAATATTACTTTATTTAAGTTAATTGTTCAAATTAATTATTAGTAGGCCTATCGGTTGATTATATTGATGGTTATAATTATCCCTGGAACTGGAAAACACCCGATACCGGGCATTTTCGTCGCATCCTAGGTTGCCGCGTCCGATATCGGGCGTTTTAACATGTCTTTTATTTCTCAATATTATGTACTTAAAACACAAATCAAAGAGTATCGGTATTAATACAAATCGAAAGAGGAAGGTTCAATTTATGTAAATAATACACTAATAAATAATTTTTATCGTTACGTTACATGTCCATACGTTTTATAATCTCTGAACTGTTTGTTTACATTCTCCTGCATACTGCATGCTCAGCGATGAGTCAACTGGTTCATTCGGCTATTGTTATTTCGTCAGCTACATGGTGTTCTGTCTGGTTTATTGTTTTGTTTGAGTTTGTTGTAATGATGGTTGTGTGTATGACTCAATAATAGTAAGTTTTTTGTGAGTGTTTACTTAATGGATCGTAATTTCCACGATCGTTCAAGTGACATTCAAGAACTAGTTGATCATGAAATAAGCAGCGATGAGGATTTCGATTTAGACATTTAATCAGAACATAGTGATGACGATTCTTCACTGTTTGACTTCCCTTCAGGAAGTGATGAAGAGTATGTTCCTGATCTACAAGAAATTTCCAAGAATTTCGACTCTGACACAGATGAAATGGTAAGCCAAAATGAACAATTTGACCTGTTAGGCCTACCTACAGCAGACCATGTTGCTGGTCCTAGTACAGCCGTACCAAGACCTAGGCTTACTGCTAGAAATCAACAATCTCATAACCTCAATTGGAATATAGTTTTATTACTCCACCAGAAAATGTAAGATATTGAATTCAAAGTAAGAGCTTCTACACTTGGAATAAGAAACTGTCCACCCAGAAATGCTTCTTCTTTGCACTATTTTTATTTGTTTTTTACCAGATCTGTGTGGGAAATGATTGTCAGGCACACAAACATGTATGCTCATGAACAAATTAAAAACAAAGATCTGGTCGTTGGAGGAGATACAGGAGGTTACAAAACTGGCTTGGTGTGAGTGTATCTGAAATAAAAAAAGTTATAGCTATGATTATAAATATGGGCTTGAACTTTCAAAACAACATTGTTGATTATTGGGACACAGACCCATATCAGCACACTAGATTTTATTCTGACATGATGTCTGTGAGAAAATTCCAGCTTAATTGGTCAATGTTCTAGATTCTGGACCAGCTGCTGAAAAAAAACACTCCAGGCTATGATCCTTGGCACAAAGTGCGGCCATTTTATGATGCAATGAATGTAGCCTTCCTCAAGCATTTTATTCTGGACCAACAAATTTGCATAGATGAATCAATGATAGGGATGAAAAATCGATGCACATTTATACAATATATGCCAAATAAGAGACATGCCCGTTTTGGAATAAAAAAGTTTGAAGTTTGCGATAGCAAGACATCTTATGTTCTTCATGTTGAGTTGTACGATGGCAAAGATGTTTTATCGGATGGTGACTCTCCTTTTCACTCAGAAAGTTATTTTAGAATTACTAAACAAATCTCAGTTTCTGGACAAGGGATACCATCTGTTCACCGACAATTGGTACACTAAAATACCTTTGGCCCAAAAATTATTAGAGAAGGAGACATCTAACTCTGGAACTATAATAAAAGATCTAAGGGCTTACCGCCAACTTTAACCATGAAAAAGTTACAGCCCAGAGAAAGCATCTATGTTCGAAACCTGTTTACTATCTAACTACCGGTTGCCATGCAGAGGACAAAATTGTAAGAAACCGTAGTGGTAAGGAAGGTCTGAAACCAGTTTTTATTGATAAATATAATTGGTACATGGGGCGTAGACAACAAAGATAAGTGTATTTATCACGCAACTTGTGACCGTCCAACAAAAAAATTTTGGAAAAATATTTTTTTACAATCCAACTGATATGCCTTTGTTTGACGCATATGTTTTGTATCAAAATAACACTGACAAGCCCATGAGTAGGCAAAACTTTATGTGTAGTACTGTAAAAAGCTTGATAGAAGAACAAAATACATTGCCTCTGCCAGACCCCACCCCAGGCCCTGCTGGTGATTCTGCTCACTCCCTTGCTAAGCTGTCCAATGAAAACAACAGACTATGTGTAGTGTGCTTGGATGCAAATATAAGGAAGAAATCAACTTATTGGTGCCCAGTGGCATCAGAACTGTTACCACAAATTAGAGCACTTCTGGAAGCCAGATAAGCGTGGTGCTAAGAGGAGACCCGTGATGAAGATAACGGCTGAAAGGTTTTTGTGTTTCATAAATTATAATACTTGTGTAAATAATTTTTTGTAAATTGTTTTTTGTGCTTCAGTACAGTTTGTTACCCAATATTGATAGATAAAATTAATATGAACTAACAGTTACAAGATTGTACAATTCCAAGTTCTTACTTTTGTTGTTAAGTAGCAATTTCGAATGTCAGTGTATGATTTTTGTATTGTTTACCTCATGTAAAAATAAATACCTTATAAACTATGTTTTGTTTTATTTTTACTCAGAATTAAATGCTCTTTCTTTTTTTATATTTTGGATTTTGCATATCACTAAGAACAGCAATTTTACAAACAAAAAAACTTTGAACCAACTTTTCTTTTTTGTAAGAAGATTTTTTCCATGAAGTGGTAGAATAATAATAATTAAAAAACAATTATATTATGTGAAAATGTTCCTTGAACAATGGTGAATAAACAAATTATATAATATGACATAGGTACTATATAGTAAACATATAATAATAAAATAAATATAAGGCAATGTACAAACTACTAAAAAACAACTCCGCCACTGAGAGAAATATGACCACCAGTTCCAGGGTTAAGTAATATCATTTGTCAATATTGATAAAATACCGGGTCTGCTTGTTGTGTACTCTACCCAAACTTTAGGTAATAGACCCACCTGCATAAGTACTGTAATATGAAGGAATTTTTCTCTGAAGAAGGTAGTGTTCCAACTAACTTTATCGATTATTTATTATGTTTTCATTACCATACTAAATCATCTATGAAAATACTAGAAAACCTCAGATTTGTATGAACATTATTTTAGTAGCTCATAGCCTAGGTAATTTATTCAAATTTGGTCACAAATATAACAACAAAATGACATTTCAATTTAAAAATTATTTGTGATTTTCATTCCCTAATACCATATGATCTGACTTGATGGCATTTTTTTGGTCTGGGTGATGATGCCGTCTTCCATTGGCTGGATTGTTGTTTGGTTTTTGGGTCATACCCATAGCACCAAGATTCGTCACCTGTAATTATTTTTGACAAGAAATCTGGATCGGCTTCAAGTTGCTGCTTCAAATCACGGCAGGCATCAATTCGACGTTCCTTTTGAAAGTCAGTGAGAGCACGAGGTACAAACTTGGCGGCAACCCTTTTCATGTCCAAGTCTTCAGTTAAAATCCGTTGAACTGAGCTCCATGACAGCCCACTAGCCTCTGATATTTGCTCGATAGTCTGTCGTTGGTCTGCAACCACAATTTCTTTCACTTTCACAAGATTTTCGTCTGTTCGGGAAGTCGATGGTCGTCCAGAACGAGGTATGTCCTGAATAGACATGTCACCATTTTGAAACCGAGAAAACCATTTGCACACTAGGGTTTTCCCCATAGTCAAGTCAAGTCAAGTCAAATCAAATCAAATCATCTTTATTTACATGTACATAGAGTACAGTATTGCGTCAAGATACAATAAAATAAATTAATATATAAAATAAAAAGCATTTAGCGGTAATTATCATATTAACCGCCGGGGCGGAAAAATACGAGTTTTGCGTTCTTAACTTATTGGAATCGTCCTATATAAAAAAAAGTATAAGGTTTGATGGGGTGGAAATGAGAAATAACGAAGTTCTAGAAAATAAAAAATTAAATAACTTTCCAGTAATATCTCCATGTTCTACATCCACGTCTAGCGTCACGTGACCTTTTGTGGCCAATGATTGAACCTCGTGATGACGTCATCGGTTGCGCCGCCATCTTTGCAAACGTAAATGAGAAATTACAGAAATGAGCAGAATTTAGATCAAAATTAATAATGTTTTTCTTAATTTCGAGAAAAAAATTAATTACGAGTGCCTCCGGCCATCAGCGCGGGCTTCGGCAGCACCTTCGGTGCTGCCCCGCGCTGATGTCAATAAAAGAAAAACATCCCTCGAGATAGTACCTATCAGTAAAATATAAAATTCTAGAGGGGCTGATCAAAAATATAAATTGAAATGTAATGCAAAGGCAATTATGTAAAGTTTAAAAACTAAATAAATCATTAAAAACTCAAATATATAGATGGATATTAACAGAGAACACTTACCATTAGTGTGTTGGCGGATATAGCTAAACAGCAGCAACAAAAAAGTGGTCTATCACAACGAAACGACACAGTCTCCCGGTTTAAAAACACCACTCGACCGCACGACGAACAAATACACTCATTTTTAAAAATGCCCTGTTCTATTAAAAAAGAGATAATTTCGTTTCGGTTAAAACGTAAGCTCTTTACGTGCCCTACGAAACACTCCGACACACACAATTCACTAGGGTTGGTTGAACTAGTGGATGGTTGATTCATCATTGTAAACTCACTCACTCAATCCGACCTACTGAACACGATATCTTGTGTAGAACTGACCTATGCCCCGGACAACTCAGATAACAGGTATGCTATCAGGCTGCTATCAGTCCCGGCCGCAGATAATATTCAAGTAAACAGATTATCCAGACACAGCACACAAACTGAACATTAAAACATTAGAAACTTTACCACTTATCAATATACCCCCTAAAATCATGTTATTTGTCATTTGCACCCCATAGTACTATATATATTTTTTGTTCAGGAGGGTGAGCAGAATACGTTTGGTAACGTCAAATTCGTGATTTGCCGCCCCGGCGTTTAATCTTACTGGTACCCATTTAGCAAATGACATAGGTTGTTATTTCTTCTAAGTCCTCCAGTTTAGAAATTCTTGCAGGGTGTAGAAGGGTCTGTCCAGCAGCCACTGCGTCAGTGATGTCTTCAGGTTTCTCACTGGTAGCTTCTTCAATTCTTCAGGTAGACAGTTGTAGAAGACAGCGCCTCGGTAGGACGGCTTTTTTTCGAAGAGGCTGAGGTGGTGTATATTAAGTGTGAAGTTGTGCCTGTGTCTTGTGTTGTAGTTGTGCTGGTCTCCCAATCTGGCTTGGCCAGAATTCACGGTGTAGAGGATAGTTTTCAAGGATGTAGAGTGATGCTACAGTCAGTATTTTGAGTTCCTTGAAGGTGTCTCTGCAAGTATCCCGTACACTCAGGCCCTTAAGTGTCCTTACAGCCCTTTTCTGTATTATCAAGACTCTTTGAAGGAGTGTGGCACTAGTTCCTCCCCAGACTATCAGCCCATACCTCATGTGTGATTCGAAAAGTGAATAGTATGCTGTCATGGCTGTTTTTATGTTGCTTATTTGTTTAATTCTTCGTATAAATTATGACCTTAAACTTAAATACCTGAGGAAAAAGCAAAATGTTGAGTTATAGAACAGGCTGAAAACAAATCCGAGGCTTTGTGGAAGGTTATAAATTCTGAGAGAAAGGTGAAAAACACTGCTACCTACATAAACAGTTTGCTGATGATACCGCATTGATTGTTGTAAATAAAAATAAAGAACAACTGGAAGTAGATACTTTTAATCCTTGTTGTGGAGAAGGATTGCAGTTTTTTGGTCATAGTTTTTTTGGACAGGGTTTGTCTGATTCCCTCGATGTCAATAGTTGTGAAGAAGGGTTACAGTTTTTTGGACAGGGTTTGTCTCGATGTCAATGGTTGTGAAGAAGGGTTACAGTTTTTTGGACAGGGTTTGTCTGATTCCCTCGATGTCAATAGTTGTGAAGAAGGGTTAAAGTTTATTGGACAGGGTTTGTCTGATTCCCTCGATGTCAATGGTTGTAGAAGTGTATTTTTGGATTGGGTTTGTTTGATTCCCTCAGTACGTTTAACTCAGGTTTCTTATAATGGTTTAAAAGATCTGAGTCGGAATACTGCTGACTATAACGGATCCATTTTGTGAGTATGTCTTCTTGAGATGGAGCAATATACGTAAAGGACTTGGTATGTCGTGAAATTGCGACAAGGCAGTGTGAGAGTGAGTTGTAGATCTCTTCATTGCAAGTTGATAACCTTGCAACTACAACATGAGGTGCTTGTTTACCCTGGTATTCATGTATAGTTGACACATCATGGCCCAATTTTGCAAGTTTTAGCTTTTTGTCTTGTTTGAAAACCAACAGTTTTATGTCATTCTTCTGAGTAGACAAACGATCGATGTTATCAAGGGAGAGCTTAACAAGTTCTCTCTTTACATGATTGCTTGTCGTCATCCCTTTGGTGTAGTATTTGGAGAGAATGCAGGCAGTGGTCAGTGAACACCTAAATGAATGGTTTAGTTGTTGAGAGGTTTTTGATATTTTAGTGATGTCCTCGAATTTTGTTTTGCAGTTCTTAATTCTGTTGATGTAAGGAATTCGATTTATGTCACCAATCAACAAGACTTCTTTAGCCTTTGAAAGTTTAACAGCAAACAATATTTCCCCTGCATGTAGCGTGAGCCCTTCATCTACAATCAATCTTTTATAAACTCCTCCTTCTTTAAAGTAGTTAGTGGAGTTGATAAGTAGGGATTGAATTGTTCTACAGTAATTCTTTGGGTAGTCTCGGAGTTTAGGTTTTTGTTTTTTTAGGCGATCTATGAAGTCTGCAGCTCCCTTTTTGGTTGGGTTCAGAACTGTCACCTTATTTAAAATTCTCTAGAACAAAGGATGTCTTGCCACATCCTGGCACACACCCTGTACTAGGTTAAAATTAGTCTCAATGGAAGAGGTTTTCTCAATTTTTACATCCTTTACGCTGTTGTATAATCTTAAGTCGTTCATTAATTGTGTGTTGTCGGATACCAGAATAATATTGTTAGAGATTGAGGTGTTAGGGGCAGCATAATATTTAGCGTTTTCATGTTTTACTAATTGTATGAAGTGTGTCCCATCAAAACCGCATTGATAATTCTTATCAGGGTTTCCAGTGAGGAACATTCCACTTTCCAGGTCAAGAAGGGCATAGTTTTCTTTTGAGCTGGTCAGAATATTTTTTGTTTCTTGAGTAATGTCCTTTTGGCCTAGATTGTATTCCTGGTAGAGATGAGAGAAATTGTTAAGAATGAGTTCTTCTTTCATTCTCCACAATTCCTTTTGTTCCACCATTGTGGATGAAATAAAATCTGAGTTTGAATTATATTTTCCACTTTGACCTCGGGTCATAACATGAGAAGCTTTAGTTTTCCAGGTATTGAAGACTTTAGAATTATTATTCACTGCTAGGTTTGCTATTTTTCTCTGATTTTGGTGTTGTTTGTCCAGGATCTTATCGAATGACTTTTTTAATTTTTGGTCACCTGTGTAAAGTCTAGTTCGATGTAGGTAGGCATTGCTTGAGAACTGTAATAGGACTTTACAAGATCTATCTCATTCAGGTAGTTGTGTCTTAGAAATTTTAGTGTTTCGTCAGAGTCTATGGAAAATAAGACTGAAAACTTGAAGCAGTCATTCGCAAGCTCCATAAATTTGAAGAATTTTCGTTTCCAGTTACAATTTTTCATAGATAGACAGATGACAATGTATGGTTTGCCCGCGTGTGTGATGGTAGAAAACTGTTATGAAATTTATAATATAATTTATTGAAACTGTTATATCTCCTTATGAAATTCTTTTATTTAATTCTTCTGAACTCGCCTTTTCCAGTTGTATAGAACATTCTCCAGCATCTTTGTCGTAATAACATATTCTGACATAGCGTCGTCTTCAACATTTCAACTGTTTCAGCAGCGTTTTTGCCAAGCAGAAAACTAAATTTTACAGCTGCACGCTGATCACTCAAACTTGCCATCGAAAAAACGGCACAATCACAAAACAGCACTAGCAAAAACTATTACTGCATGGGGGATAGAACACGCCAGGTCAACTCACAGGTGGCAAAGAGCAGCGCTAAAAGAGCCAAGCGGCGAGAATTTGTACTATGCAAGCTCCGCCTACGGCAGAGCTATTCCGGGAACTTTTGGATTTCCCCCTCGCAACTGTTTTGTTGCTTTTGTTAATAAAATTATGTATTGTATTAAAATTCACAAATAAATTCTTTGCAACTGTATTGGCCTATTTTGTTCAGGGTATAAAAAAATACAGTTTATTCCACAGTTGTTTTACTATAAAACAATTTTAGAATACAGTCCTAGAAACGTTTTAGTTCATGTTATTCTGATAACACATGAAGCGACATTGCAACTCTTCACGCATGTACAAGGATTTACATCTTGTTCTTTTCCCATCAATCCCTCCCACTCCTATCAGCCCCTCCCCCACATCACACCAGGTCTTCCTCCGACTCAAGGCCAGTTAAAACACATCAGATAGCTGATTGGCACGGCAAGATAGCTCACGTGACTTTTCCAGAGTGCTGATAGTGGCGGTGCTAGAATACTCTACAGTAGCAATTATGGCAAGTGCTCTACTTGCAAGTATACTCATCTATATCGATCGAAGGGTTAATATCTAGCAAATTGTTAATCAAAGCAGGATTGCTTTTTAAATTATACTTGATGTTCTATAGATAATGAGTATAAATCTGTTCTTAGTATTTTGGTGTTGTACTGATTTTGTTAGTTGTGTAAAATACATAAGACAATAGTGGATAGTATTATTGTAATCTATCTGTGTAATCAATCATTCGCAATTTATGATTTTCGATATATTCAGTTCTTTTCATGCATTTCCCATTTAATTATAGAAATCAATGCATGAAAAGTGTTGGGATTATAATAGTTGTTATATAAGTGAATTAAATTTCCCCAAACAAGTCCAATGCTGTAATATATACGTTATATCAGATATTAAAATTTAATATGTCATCGTACATTGTAATATCACTAAGTTACTCTGACAGGCAGACATAAACGTTATATCAAACAAAGCCGCTAAACCCTACTTGTTTTCAGCGTACCTACGGGAACTGGTGGAATGAAGCTCCCTCTAGAAGACAAGATTTCATGCTTCAGAACTATGGGAAAATAATTAGCCATGATTTTATTGGTAAGTGTAAAAAAATTATTTAAATTTTTTTACAACTTTAAATACATGTATTCTATACTGATGTAATCCTGTAAAGTTATTTATTAATTAATGAAGCGAAAGTTTGATTTTGTGGGTAGATGTGCTGAAAAATCACAGATTGAGAATTTTCAGAATCTATTGTGCTAACACAAGTCTGTTGGTAAGTGCGAGGCTATGGCTTCTGTAGACGGAAGTATTGTAGCACTTGGCTGGCTTTGTGTGCCTAAATCCCTTGTTTGAGTCATGTTAAACCATTATCTCTCCTTAAAGTAGAATCCATTGAAAGAGACTATGCCACATTTTCCAGTATGGTATAGTTTTACAGATGGAAATAAAGCTGATATTTCTCTAAGAATTTAATCTATAAATATTTCGTGTCATTGGTCAGAAGCGCTGAGGTAATTTGATTATAATTAATTCCCAAACATATAGACTACAACGTAGGAATACGCCACACTAAGTGTCACGTTTAACAGGTTTTGCTAAGGTTAAATGCAAAATTTCAAATTTATAGTTAATTCCATTATTGACGGACAGAATGACAGACAGTCATACGGGAAAGAAATTTTTACATCTCTCGGCAAACAAAAAAGAAATTGTGTCGGCCTACTAAATAATAGGCTCCAGTACGCAGCCAAAGTCCATGGTTGGGCATACACCATCATAGAATTCATTCTTATTTATGTAGATATGAAGTTTCATACAAAATTTCAAGTTTACAGATGAAATCTCTCTCGAGATACTTTGCCACATGATACATTCATATTTTTGTTCATCAAATTGGTTTTTCATATCGGTGTTTAATGAATACAAGTTTTCACACCAAGTCATGATAAAATGATGTATGTGTAAGTATACTTAGGCTACTAGTGTTCATAGATCATATGTTAAGATCTCTTATAAATGTACTGAGTTTGTTAACAAATTTATTTATTCTCCTATTTACTCGCTGCCACCATGGTTACCCATAAGACCAATGTACAAATATTCGCTAATGCTTAGTCAAATCCTATGGAGTGACATGTAGTATCATTGAACTGAAGCTTCACGCACAATTTTGTCTATAGGTCAGTTTGATTTTGAGATATATTGTGTGAAGAGACTGACAGATAGAAATTAAAGTTTTACAGCCCCTCGAGTAATAGGTTTTGGTCAGCCAACTAGTTAGTGCCACGGTTCATATAAAACAACATAGAGGCTACTAATTCATATACATATCTCCACAGTACAATAATTAGATATGATGCTTGGAGCAATTAGAAAAAACTTATAAATACTACTAAATGTAAATAAGTACAATACTATTCCAAATTATTTTTTTTTGGACGAAGCCTTTCAAAGACCGTCGCTTGATGAAATCTTTGGTGTTTATAAGGAAATATAAGTTTGTTTTCAAATGACCCCCAAAACCACTCCTAAGTTATAATTGAATGTTTCAAGTTTAACCTTCTGATTTACAAGAGTTAGATAGCGGTCTTTATTTTGGTGGAATGGAAAACAATTTTTTGACTACACATAAAAAAAATCTCTCATTGAAACATTCATGTTAATATTGTAAAGTAAGAGTAAAATTCTAATTTTTTGAAGTTTAGCAAAAATTAAAAATATGTATTATTTAAATATAAATATTTAGAAAATAATCTGGACTAAAATTTATTATCGAACGTATATTTCACTTATAGAAAATCAAAGCCTTTTTATACTTTTAGGAAAGTTTCGAATGTTCAAAAAAGTTTAAGATTTATTCCTGAAAAAAAAATGTAAATTATAACCTTAACTATTGTCTAAGTTTCCAGGGTATATTGAAACACTGTTCTTAACATATTTAATATAAAGGTATTCTACCTTGCTCTGAGGTATCATAAGATCGATTAACAGATGTTAAATCTGCCAGTGATATGTATCCACTTATAAAGTGAGCGGGACAAATTTGTATCGTCATTAGTTGAAGCTACCAAAATACAACCAATATGGCTTCTTTGTTACAGAATTCAATTAAATTATTATTATAGATAAATAATGATGATGATGATTATACAGGGTGCGGCAGCATAACTTCCTTTTTTTAAATGCGCGCCATTCAGTTAGTTGATGTCATAGCGGAGCGCTAGTGGTCTCATTCAAGAGGGGGTACTCTAAAGTTTTGTCCCGACACGGTTCAGTCACCATGATGCGTTGGAATAGTGAGGAGCGTGCCTTTGCCGTTGAGGCCTACTTTTCAAGCGGATGTTCGGTTATTGCAACACAGCGTGCATTTCGGAATCGCTTAATTTTGGCCCGTTGGCTCCGGTCCCAGACCGCAAATCAATTTTTACATGGGTCACTACATTCAGACAAACTACAAGTGCGACAAAACGAAGAACTGGAGTCCCTCGGCCCGTTAGATTACCTGAGAACATTGAAGCAGTGAGAGCGTCAATGTTGCGATCACCACGGCGTTCTGCGCGCAAACACGCATCTGCCCTTGGACTATCCGATCGTTCTGTGAGAAGAATTCTTCGTGATGATCTTCATTTTCATCCATATAAGATGGCGATAGTGCAGAAAATTTCAGAACGTGACTTCAATTCTCGGATGAACGCATGTGAGCTTCTTCTTGTTGTCGTTCTCGAGGGTGCTATTGTTTTTTTAGCGAAGAAGCCCATTTTTATTTGAGTGGGTCGGTTAACAAACAAAACATGCGCTACTGGGCTGACACCAAACCCTCGAGAACTGCATCAAAGGCCTTTGCATTCACCGGAAGTCACAGTGTGGTGTGCAATTTCCTCAGCTGGAATTATTGGTCCCTGGTTTTTTTGAGGAAAATGAGGTTACAGTGACAGTGACTTCTGACCGGTATGTAAACATGCTACAGAATTTTTTTTCCCCACGGCTAGAAGATTGGGATTTGGGGGACACTTGGTTCCAACACCCCTGTGGGTGGTGTTGTTGCGTATATTTCCAAAACCCCATAGAAAAAAATCACAAGGTGACAGATCGGGAGAACCAAATCGCCTCTAATTGAGATAAGGCGCTCTGGAAAGTTTTCCCTCAAAACAGCCATCGATGCTCTCGCAGTGTGAGCTGTTGCACCGTGAATGTAGTGACCCATGTAACAATTGATTGCGGTCTGGGACGGGGGCCAACGGGGCTAAATTAAAGCGATTCCGAAATGCACGCTGTGTTGCAATAACCGAACATCCGCTTGAAAAGTAGGCCTCAACGGCAAAGGCACGCTCCTCACTATTCCAACGCATCATGGTGACTGAACCGTGTCGGGACAAAACTTTAGAGTACCCCCTCTTGAATGAGACCACTAGCGCTCCGCTATGACATCAACTAACTGAATGGCGCGCATTTAAAAAAAGGAAGTTATGACATCAACTAACTGAATGGCGCGCATTTAAAAAAAGGAAGTTATGCTGCCGCACCCCGTATTTAAGTAATAATAGTTATACTCTTTTTACAAAAAACTATAATAACCAGTGATTTCTGAGGCAACCTCATCTATGAATAAAAAACATTATTCTTTGGAAAAAAATATGTTAGTATTCTAGAGGGCAGCTGAAAAGAAACAGCTTTTACGGTCATTGTAATGTTTTGGATCCCTTGTTAACCAAAGTAAAATTTTGAAACATAAAAATTAATGTCATTAAAACAAACATTGCACTTAACTTGAAAAAAATTTCTGCTTTTCGATTACACAAGTATTATTTACCTTTTCACATTAATCACGGCACAGAGCGGAATGAGACGTATAGACAGTATACCAGCAGGATGGTGTTAACCTTAGTCAGTCAATGTGTTCAATGCAAAAGTATATTTGCTTTCAATACACAATCACGAACTTGATTGTAGTTTTTGTATGCAAGTAATTTTTTTTTGTAAAATGACAACAATTTTGTAGATGTGACGTTTGATGAGCCAGTGTACCCATTCCGCGTGAGCGTCTATGAAACGTACAACCCTGGCTCTGTGGTGCGCATATGGGCCGCCACCACATCAGCACCCATACGGTGGCGGCTGCTGTGGGAGGGCGAAGCCAGGCTGGTTGGCCACAAGCCTCATATCTTCTCTCCACCTATCAATGCCATTGACTTTCCCACAAGGTAAGTCATCAAGTCATATTTAAGATCACCCTAGTTTTGGAGTGGGGGTGGATTCCTATGAAAAATATCTGCCACGCAATTCAAACCGTTTATTTTGGTCTTAGTATTCACTTGTGCTGTTGTTTGTGTTTTATTGAAAGTTAAGGTTAAAGAATGGTTAATTGTTTTAGGTACTTTGAAAGATATGTTTGGAGGGCGATTATGTCCATTTATACAAACATATAAGGTCAACGGTAGTATCTGTTTTTATAGACATTTAGAGATACTGTTGTAGGGTGGCATTATTCATTTTTAAGAATGTAGAAACTTGGAATTGAGTAGTGCTACTGTCCAATAATGAGGGTATTTAGAGTTAAGATTGAAGAATGCTTATTTTTGTTTTAAAATACTTTGAAAAATTAGTTTGGAGGCTGCTAATCTCCGTTTATAGGAATGTCGGGAGTCGAAGGTGAAAAGTGTAATGTCTGTTTTGAAGAATGTAGATAGTTACAGTCAGGGCCGGATTTACCAGTTTGCCGCCTATAGGCTTAAGATAATTTGCCGCCCCAAAAAGGGGAGCACACCCCCCCCCGCCAAAAGTGGGTCCGGCGGTCCGGCCCCCCCCCCCCGGGAAAATTTGCATTTTTCAGGAACAAAATAGTAATTTGGATGGCGTTTTTAAAGCATTTCGTAACAGTTTTAATGTATTATAAATTTTTTTAATGTTTAGTCAAATAACGGGGAAATATCGCGACGCGGTGGTTAGGTTAGGTTATTTCACGTTATTTACCGACCGAGAAACACAAAATAACGTGAAATAACCTAACCTAACGCCGCGGCACGATGTTTTAGCTTGATCAACAATCGATATGTTCGTATTCGATTGTGCCGGTGGAACTATATGGAACTGCAGCCCAAATAACACACATTTTAGAAAATGTGTATTTTTTGCAGACTTACACTTACTTGGAATGTTGTTAAATATTTTCAAATCTTGGAAAATTGTTTAATTTAAATCAATCAAATGGTTTTGCAAGGTGAAATTAAAGTTGACAAAATTATTTGAATAACTGGTTTATTATAAGCATGAGTTGAAATATTTAAAAATAACGTTTGTACATTCTAATACAAGTTCATTGTGTGATTAACAGAACTAATTTATTGTATATACAGTAGACTATTTACATTTTACAGAGCTTTCTTACGAGCCTTTTTAATTGAGAACTCTTTAATTAAATCTTCATAAGAGAGCTTCTTTGTTAAATTTGCTTCTATACATAGGAGGGAAAGTGAATTGAGCCTGTTTTCAGAAATGCTTGTCCGTAAGTAGTTTTTAACTCTTCGAAGGCAGGAAAAGAGTTACTACGTTCTCCCGCGCAATTAGTTGCAGGTATGTACAAACTAATTCGTACTGCTATGTCCAAGTTAGGGTAAACATCATGCAACGAGTTCTTTCTCAAAAAGGTAGAAATTCCTTCCAACGTTTTATCTGAGGGATTGTCCATTCCCACCGCACAGTGTTTTTGGAAGTGAATGCACTCTTCAATAAAATCGGAATCTAAGTAATTTTGATAAATTTGATGAAGTTTCGTTGCCTTGTTTCTTAGTTCCTCTTCTGTGATGTTGATGTCTGTTTTGCTGTCACACAATTGAGTCAGGAAGTAGAATTTATCTACAAAGTCACTATAGGCCACTTTTCTTCTCTTAAATTCACAAATAAAGGAGTCTAGAATTGGAAGAAATGTGTTAATTCTCAAGTCATCTCTGCCAGTCAGGTTGACTTCTTCACTCCGGGTTTCGTCTGGCCAGACTTTTCGCTTGGTTTGTCTGCTTGTGTCTTTTTCGTATGAATCGTATGTTTCAGTTTTGGTTATCTTCATACCCAATTCCTCGAAATAAGAAAAGTTGTTTCTTTCTGACACAAAATATTCCTCTAGAGAACCATACAAATCCCTGACTAACAAAACGTCAACGGTTCCACTTTGTATAGTTTTACTGACTTTGTGAATTCTATGGAGGGCAGTGCTCCAGAAGCATACCATAAATGCAGTCTCAAAACGTTCTAGATTCCGAGCGATTCCTCGAGCCTCACATCTGGTTGTAGCCTTTTCTGTTGGGTCTTTTGAAATTGTTGTCAAAGCCTTGTACACTTCGTCCCAAGACTCTCGCAAGCTCTGACATGCATCATCCCTAGCCGACCATCGTGTAGGACACACCCTTTTTATAGTCTTATTATTCTGATAAGAATCTTCCATTACACCTATCAGGCACTCCCATCATTTTGTAGAAGATGTAAAAAACACATAAAGTTCTTGAAGCAACATGAAGAATCTGCACGCTTCTTCACAAGATTCAGCAGCAGATGATCCGACCAGATTTAAAGAATGAGCCGCACACGGGATGAATAGAGCTAAAGGACTTTTGCTCTTTATCTTTGCCTGAAGACCATTGTAAGTCCCCGACATATTTGAGGCATTATCGTACGATTGGCTTCGGCAGTCATCAATGTTTATTTCCAGATTTCCTAGTTCTCTCATCACACTTTTAAACATACCCTCTGCGGTATGTCCAACTGACGGGATGAAGGTAAGAAATCGTTCACAGGGTACACCGTCATTTAAAACATACCTGACTGCAAGAACCAACTGGTCTACATGAGACATGTCTGGGGTTGAATCAACTATGAGAGAAAAATATTTTGACTGTTTCAATTCTTCACAAATTTCTTGTCTTACATTTTGAGCCATTAATTCAATGACTTCTTCACACGTTTGGGAAGAGAGATAGTTTGTATGACCACTTCCACAATTACCATATTTTTCAATGTGAGTAGCTAAAAAAGGGTCGAATTCGGAGATAAGCTCTAAAGCCATAAGAAAATTTCCATTTCTGTTTGATCCAAAGATTTCATCATCGCCTCTTAATGCAAGGCCTCTTGATGTCAAGGCCTTAACGGCCGCTATAACCCTGGCCAAAACCTTTTTCCAATAATTGGTTTCTTTGTCTAGCTGCTCAGTTAACATACTGCCAACACGTTTCAGAGCAATTTCTCGTGATTTTAGAGTAATGATTGCCGACTTGTGAATTGGTGAGTTTTCGTGATGACTGGCCCGACTTTCACCATTTTTCCAGTCGTTGAATCCGTCTTTACAATCAAACTGGGATTTCTCTTTGAAATTGAATGCCAAACAAGGGCCACAATAAACAGAACCCTTGCTTTTTGAGAATACCATCCACTTTCTGTCCTGAACCTCTCCATTTTTCAATGTTCGTTGAAACAGAGATTTGGATAAATATCGTTTTTGATCCTTGTATTCTCTGACGCTGTTTGAGAAATCCAGGTCGATCTTTTGTTTGAACCCATTTTTTGCGATTGAATCTCGAGTTGCATCATTCAAAACCCAGAAAGCTGGATCTTCGCTGGAACAGCAGGGTGACAGCAGCTCCAACGAAAGGCTTTCAGTGGCGATCTCGTGAGGTATGATGATGTCTTCGTTTAAACTTGCTAGATTAGCTGGTGGATTTGAGCAGCTTGGCCCAGCTGAAACATTGTCGTCCAGCTGGCCGGCCGTCTCGTCAACGGAATCGTCAAGTGCAGGTCCTTCAAGTACTGGTGCAATCTCTTGTTCTCCTGGCGTCTTAAAGAACAAATCTAGCCTTTTGGTTTGTTTCAATACACGTTCTTGTTCTTCGAGTTTCTTCTTCGCCCGTTTCTTGTACTCCGCACCGCTAAGCCTCTTCCGTCCATCACTCATTGTAGTTGTAGAGAAGCTAGTAGTAGCCTAAAATATAAAACTCTACGTTAGAACCGAATAGTCAGTTATTTGGGAGCGTAATCTGCGTAACTGCCATCCTAGGGGTCCTGGAGAAAACGAGATTTGAAAGCTCTTTTTATATGGGAAGAAGGAAGAAGGTCTGGAGGGCACACATATACCAGCCAAAAGGGGATCTGGAAAAATGTTGGACTTTTTTCTGTGAGAACGCAAGCAAATACATTGTATTACTTACATGAATTTTTATGAGATTTTTTCAATTTCTTTGAGTTTCACTCGCCAAAAAATTCTATTTTGTCTTAATAATGAGTTTTAGAGTACTTCTGTTCTTACTTATCTAAAAAAAATGTTAAATATGCCAAAATATCTGTAGTTTAAACAATTTTCCCTTAAAACTACCAAGTAACACTCATGATTTAGGGTACCTACCTAACATTCCATGATGTAGAGAGTAACACTCATGAGGTTTATAAGGAGTAATAAGTACAAGAGCAGCGGTAATAAGCAAGTAAAGTAATTATCCTAAATTTTAATTGGTTCATTGATAACACATACGACAATTGAGTATATTTTATTAAGGGGGTGCTCTAACACGCCGCTGACCATGAAAACAGGGCGTGGAATTCAAATGATCACTGCTCACAGAATTAAGTTATCCTAAATTTTAGAGTATTGGTGTATTCCTCAAATGGTGATCTAGCAATGGTGAATCGCCCCCTTAAAATTAAAGTTATTAAAAATTGTATATATTGGGACCTCGAAAGGACAGTTGATTTGACAATGACCCACATGTTATTGCAATGGTTACTTGTTAGCTAAAATTTTCCATTCACTCCACTCTTACATCTAAGTCTCATTCAGATTCAATCATACTTACAATTGATTGTTGACTTTAACATTGAACTAGCTGAATACAACGAGTCAACGACTTATATAACACCGTAACCGGCGTAACCGTGCCGCCGTGTGCACAACACTAACATCAACCACCAACTGACAGCGCAGTGTAATCACTGTAGACTGTAGTGTAGTGTAATCTGTGGATGTGTGAGTCGTGAGTCAGAGGGTGCGTCTGTCGGTCCGTGACAGCGTCAGGTGACTATCAGCTGAGCGCCAGTGTTGGAGAGGTGGGGAGGGGCAGGGGAGCGGAGAGCTGTCGCGCCAGCCACCCAGGGCTGCCGGCTGCCAGGGGGTGTTGCCAATGTAAATCGGCAGATCGCCGCTCGTTGCGCGAAGGAACAAGGCGTTCGTACATATTTTGTAGTAATACATACAACGAAATAGGAAATTAAAGTGTATGTGTTTCCTAAAAGCTCTATTTATATAACACAAACTTAAACTCGTATAAGGAAAATAATATTGTATTTCACAAATATTTCATTTTAATATTTTAATTTTTTTTCAAATCTGCCGCCCCTTAATTTTGCCGCTCTAGGCTGCAGCCTACTTAGCCTATTTAGAAATACAGCCCTGGTTACAGTTAAGATTGCTAATGTTAGCTTTTAAGCTATGGCTGGAGAGTGCTAACATCCATTTTTAAGCATGTGGAAAGTTAAGATTGGAGAGTGCTAACGTCTGTTTTGAAGTATGTTTATAGTTACAGTTAAATAATTCTTATGTTCATTTTTGAGCTAAGGTCAGAGAGTGCTAGCATCCGTTTTTAAGGATGTAGACAATTAATAATGGAGAGTGCGAATGTCTGTTTTTAAGGATGTTGAAAGTGATACCTTCTAGTTGAACCTACACTGAGTACAGCAAAAACCAATGTGTCACTTACATCTGAATAACCTTGTGAATGTCCTCAAGAGAAAAATCACTAACCACAAACGTTAAGATATATCCAGTTAATACGAGGGTCTTCCAGAAAGTAAAGAACGATTGCGCATCACGGGCGGCGCAGTTCCCCCACCACCGCGGTAGATAGCTTGTTCGTTAGCCACACCTTCTGCCTCAGTGTGAGCTGAGTAGCGGTACCGTGAGGTCACGTTTGCGTCTCCTGTGAAAGTTTAAAATGGCGGCGTTAATTGAAAATCCCGCCAAGTGTGAACTGCGTAGTGTGATACGCTTTCTGAATGCACAGAATGTTCGACCTGTTGAAATTTATAGGCAAATTAAGGCAGTTTACGGTGACAATGCGATGAACGAGTCATCAGTGAGAAAATGGTGCATTCAATTTAAGGAAGGTCGAACTAATGTGCACGACGAGGAACGAAGTGGAAGGCCGTCACTCGTTACTGACGAGTTGGCAGCGAAAGTTGATGGAAAAATTCAACAAAACCGTCGTTTCACTTTGAGTGGTCTAGTGGAATTTTTTCCACAAATTTCAAGGTCGCTTTTGCACGAAATAGTGACTGAACGTCTTGGTTATCAGAAAATGTGTGCTCGTTGGGTGCCTAAGATTCTTACTGATGTCCACAAGACTAAACGGATGGGAGCAGCTCTTGAGTTTTTGACTCAGTATGACGAAGAAGGTGATGCGTTTCTTGACCGCATCGTAACGGGTGACGAAACTTGGGTTTCCTATCGAACCCCGGAAACAAAGCTCCAGTCAATGGAATGGCATCACTCGAATTCACCAACAAAAAACAGGAAAGAAAAACCAAATTTGAACACCAGGAAATTGATGGCAACAGTTTTTTGGGACCGAAAAGGCCTAATCCATATGGAGTTCATGCCGAGAGGCGAAACAATCAACTCAGAGGCCTACATCGAGATCTTGCATCGGCTTTGCCGCACTATTCAGAACAAACGACGCGGAATGCTGTCGTCGAAAGTGGTGCTGATCCACGACAATGCTCGGCCTCATTGCAGTGCACGAACCAAAGCAGAACTCAATTCTTTCAAATGGCAAATCTTCGGACACCCTCCGTATAGTCCAGATCTGGCTCCGAGTGACTATCACTTGTTTCCAAAGTTGAAAGTGTTTTTAGGCGGAAAAAACTTTTTGGGTGACGAAGACCTCAAAGAAGGAGTAAAAACGTGGCTTCATTCCTTGGCGGCAGAACAGTATAACGTCGGTATAGAAAAACTGGTGCCACGCTACAACAAGTGCCTTGACAGTTCCGGCGATTTTGTAGAAAAATAGAGTAAGTTTATAAGTATTTATAAATAAATTTTCATGCTCTTATCTTTTGTTTTTATTGACTTATAACAAAACGTTCTTTACTTTCTGGAAGACCCTCGTACTTAAGTCAAAACATCGATATTGTAAGAAAAAAAAATGTAGATGTGCCTAAGTATCTTGGAATTTAGAATTTCTGTAGTAAATCAGTGCAATAAAACAGAAATTTCAAAGATTTATGTCATAATTTTTTTAAAGAAAATAGTACATTTTGATATTTTAAAATATAAATATAATTGATCCAAAGTCAGTTGTAACCAATGGTTTTTTCTTTGTTCTAATTCGATACCAACTGCAGTTTCTTATCTAACAATCTTTATCTCTGTGGATATTGGTATTACAAGTACATATTTATTTTTGAAGTTTGTTCAGTCTATCACTTTATTTGTTTTGCTCTTTGGTGTAATAAATAAGATTTGAACAGCTGTTTCATATTTTTTGATTAGAACAATATCATAGTGATTACACTACTCATTGTTATAAGTGCAAGGACTAACTGAAATGTTCAGTTCTTAATTCTCTATAACTGGTTTAGATCCAGATGAGACATTCTACGAGGGGTATTAGAAAAATAAGGTTCCCTATGCCGCTGAGACAGAATGCGATATGTTGGGAGAAATCTGGCAACACTGTCTTACTCATCAGCTGTCCCTCTCTCTACCCCTACCACTCGCGCCTCGCTACGTCCAACAGTGCCAGCCTAGCTGCCTTCGAAGATGGAGCTCCCTATCGTTATTACCGCCAGATGCGAAATTTGTGCTGTGATACGTTTTTTAAATGCAAAACAGATTTCACGTATTGAAATTCATCGTCAGATAATCGAAGTTTATGGGGAGAGCTGCATATCTGTTCAACACGTTCGGAAATAATGTAGAGAATTCAGTGAAGGCCGCATGGAAATTCACGATGAAAACTGAAGTGGACGGCCTTCAGTTCCGTCTTTTGGGACAGGAAGGGCCTACTTTTGATCGACTTTTTGCCTCATGGAACAACAGTAAACTCTGACAGATATTGCGGCACATTAAGAAAACTGAGACGCGCGATCCAGAACCGCCGGAGAGGAAGATTGTCCAGTGGTGTGAGGCTTCTCCATGACAACGCTCGACCTCATGTCTCACGTTAAACTCAAGAACTGCTGACAAATTTTGGCTGGACTATTGTGCCCCATCCCCCCTACAGCCCAGACCTATCCCCAAGTGATTATCACTTATTCCCAAAATTAAAGGAACACTTGGGTGGCCAACGCTTCAGTACCGATGATGAAGTCAAGGAAGAGGTTACTTGATTCCTCAAAGGATTGGCGGCAGAATTCTACAACATGCGGATAGAAAAGTTGGAGCATCGTCTACAAAAGTTTTTGGACAGAAACGGTGATTATGTGGAAAAATAGCTTAACTTTTAAGTTTTAAATTGATGTATAACACTAAGTAGAAATATAGAGCTGTCTATTAAAAAAAATGATGGGAACCTTATTTTTCTAATACCCCTCGTACCTATAGTAAAATTTTCTAAGATTGTTGATTGGCTAGTGTTAGCCAAGTTTTCAAGGGGATAGGAAAATTTATTTCCGTCTGTCTGTATGTCAGTCTACACAATATCTTGAGAAAAAACTAATCTGTATACTTAATATCTTGCATAAAGCTTCATTTCTATATAGGAAACACTGAATTAAATGATGATACATGTCACACTATGAAATTTCGCTGTAAGGTGAGCATTGTTCATTGGTCATTTGGCAATCATGGTGGTAAAAAGGAAACCACAGAATAAATCTCATTTTCCTTTAGTCTTCAGTTGCTCCTCAAATCGAATATTTGTTTCAATTGTGCAAGCAATGTTTTTACTTTGTATGAATTAGAAAACTTAGATTTGACTTATTACTCCGGTTGCAATTTACGTCAGCCACCTTAGACATAACAATCTCAAACTACTTTTATCATTTTTTTTAAAACAGTGATCATAATCCATAATTGCACTTTTTTATAACAGTGCGCCTCAAATTTATAAAGAAATGTAGTACTCTAATAATCACTTACTCACTCTCGTCAGACATGGTTCACAGTTCCTAGAATTACAATTTGTAAAAGGCAGTAGCAAGACACTAACACATTTAAAACACAGAGACCTGTAGTGATTTATCTGTCTTTTAGACTTTAACTTGTGTTGTTGACACAATGGAAGTCAAGTCTAATCATGTCTTCCCGGAAAGGGTCAGTTAATCCATCTAAAGGTTGTAAAGTGGAGCCTACTGTAAGTTGCTTTAATATATTCTTTCCCTTAAGTGTCCCTTCTATAGCCATGTCTGTGAATATTGTATTACAGTTAAGCAAGTAACTATTAAACTATTTGCATAAGTGATTCTGTCAAAGTTTTTTTTGATCTTGACATACAGTGATTATAACAATGTATTTAGGATGCTGAGGTTGGAATTTGATCATTCTCGGCTAGACTATTACACAGAGATAGACGCGTTGCTGCTAGTGGGGACCCGCAGGCCAACCCCTATCCCTTCCCCGGGCGGTGAACTTGACCCCAAGGATAAGGAGGCAGGCGATCTCACCCGCAAGATTATGGATCTCAACATACATTCCGTGCCACCTCATGTAAGTTACTGAGTAAATATAGTAACAGTAACTAGATTGGAATAATAGTATAGCTATTTATAAAATAATTGTAGATAGTAACTAAGCATATAATACGCTACATAGTTTTTTTTTTGTTACCATCAACCTATTGGAGAACTTACCCGAACGACACTCGTTACGGCTGAGCGGGACTGAATAATCTTAACCAAGCGACACTCGTTGCGCTCTTTCTAGATGCTAACAATTACGTATTTGTTTGTTTTTTCACTAAATTGCAGTTTTGTGCCTTCCTGCTTCCGTATGAGCAATCATTCCGTTTAGATTTGTTATGTTTGCATACTGGAACCACATCTATCTTGTTTTGTTATTGTTTACATTTTGCCATATGCTCAATTTTCGTCACTTCAATATTCTGCTTACATTTTATGTATCATGTTCTCAGTGTTTAGTGTTCAACTGCTTATAGTTGTTGAATGAATTTTTAGTTCTTCCGCTACCTCACAGATCCAGACAATTTGCGTACTTCAGAAGTAGACAGATACTTTGACAGTGATATTGAGATATCAAAGATACTCAAAGGCTGGCACAAAAGTGAATTATAAAAAGTAAATGAATGGTCATTGTATGTAATGTAAATTGTTTATTTTAACTATCTTCCAGACAACATTCAGGAGCTTGTCATAAAATCATCAAAAAGTAAAAAAAGTAAGTAATTGAATTTTTATTGTTTTGTTATTATGCATTTTAATTAAGTAATTCAATAAAAACTGGTTTTCCATGTAAAAAACGTTGTGTTGTTTTGATTAAAATATCATTGAAACAGATAAACAAAAAATGTAATAGAATGTTTAATTACTTTTGAATTTTTGTTTTTCTTATTAACAAAATTTGTAAATATATACTAAAAAAAATTATTTGGAGAAAGCAACAAACACTTGTAGGTGAACCAAAAGGACTAAAATGCCGTGAAAAACTGAATAATTTATCTGTATCCAAAGTCATTGTATTCATATCTTAATATGTCCATGCATTTTTGCTGAAATGAATTCAAACATTCAGTCCTATAGAGGTTATGTTAATTATTTCCTCAAGGGGTTAAAGTGAATGTGACCAGTAGGAATGGGTATAAAGTTAGCTGTATCTTTATAAAGGTACTTGTCTTCTGTCAGTTCCTTGTGTATCGATAGTTGTGATAATGTGTTCATGAATATGTCGAATTATTAGTTCCAAATATATGTATATTACTTTGTTTAAGATAAAAAATGTTTTTTATAACATTTACTTAATCAAAGATTTTTAATAAACAAAAATAATATAAGGAATGAAAAACTTTTTGGGTTTCAGGTGGATTTGGAGAACACACTAAATCAGTTTTTGGCCGGTGATTACAGACAGTTGCTACGAGAATTAGAAGATACAGCAGCAATGTTGATTGGTGCAGTGGAGACCATTACCAAGGTTAACAGTGGATCCTTCTCTTGCCTGCCGGTGAGTACACTGTCAACACATATTTATTACAAGAGTTAGAAGATACAGCAGCAATGTTGATTGGTGCAGTGGAGACCATTACCAAGGTTAACAGTGGATCCTTCTCTTGCCTGCCGGTGAGTACACTGTCAACACATATTTATTACAAGAGTTAGAAGATGCAGCAGCAATGTTGACTGGTGTAGTGGAGACCATTACCAAGCTTAAACAGTGGATCCTTCTCTTGCCTGCCGGTGAGTACACTGCCTACATATATTGACTACAAGAGTTAGAAGATGCAGCAGCGAAGTTGACTGGTGCAGTGGAGACCATGACCAAGGTTAACAGTGGATCCTTCTCTTGCCTGCCTTGAGTACATTCCCTTCAGATATTTATTATGAGTGCTAGAAGATGCAGAAGCTAAGTTCACCACTTTTTTACCTGGAACTAGAATACAGAAAAAAAAGCTTGTTCAACACCTTAACAATACCCAGCAAATTGAATGTTTAAAAATATATGTATTTGATATCATCTTAAATTGAAAGAACTCACAATATCTATAATGAAAAAATATGCATGTTCAAACACACTTATATATATATATATATATATATATATATATATATATATATATATATATATACATACATATAAGTGTATTGAAGGCATGCATAATACTAGGTTGGCAGTCATTACATCTGTCAACTGATGGAGAAAATAGAAAAATAGTAATGTTTGTGAAGTGTTTATAGTTCTAAGTTTTTAAGCATTCCATAGAAACCAGAAACATCATTATAGTTATTTCTACAGGATGAGACGACAAACTATGTGTTCTCATTTCTGGATCTACCCTCACTATGTCAGTGTGCCAAGGTCAACCGTCACTTCCACCAGCTGGCCACCGACTCTCTACTATACACCAAAGTGAACCTCAGGGTGAGTTTCAGGTTGATAATGCACTATGGATGTAAATTCCCATCTTATACCTGTTCATTAGAACCTAAACTGGGTGTACAACTGATGCCACTGTTATTATATGGGTAACCCTAAGTATGTCCAGGAATGGCACAACACTGATCCCAATGTTGATATATATGGGTAAGGGGATAACTCCATTGATAGATCTTCACTGGTGAAGATTGTGTAACACTGCATTTTGAGATCTGAAAGCTGATCTCTTTCTCAGGTGAATAACTAACCTACAACACATGACTACAGTCTAGCTTTTAATAAACAAATCATATCGGAGTGTTGTGACAAGCACAAGCCAGTAATCAAAACAACCATGTTGTGTGTTACATCCATGTACGCTAACTTTAAAACCTCCACTTAATAAAAATAAAACACGACACTAGTTATTAAAACTGAACTACAGATTTTAGGTCACAATAGGTCTGTACTCATCATCAAACCACACAAAACTGACCAGAGGTAAATAGTAAAAGGAATCGAGGAGGAGGAGGTGCTTCATTATTAACTAACTTAATCAGAAATTCCTACAGGTTTACAAAAACAGTTGTTTATGAATTATTACTGACAAACCTCTTACAAAACAAACCATGTGTCACATTCATTGCCATTTTTGGAAAGGTATAACAAGGATGGTAACAAGTTCTTGAGTTACATTGTTACCAGTGATGGTCCCATGACCACTGTTGCGGCGAGTGCCGCTACAGTTTTGAATTTGGCGCGCGTAATCCTTCTGTAGCCGCGAACGCAATTGCCAGCTGCGCCGACCTCTTGCCCTTAGCTCAAACAATAGGAGCCTCCTACCATCCGGAATTCCTCCGGACAGGTTCTGGTAGGATGGTTCCTGCTAGGTTTTCAGGCTGTGACCGGAGGTTGTGCACACAAGAGTCGTTGTGTAGCTTTCGAGCAGGGTGGACCGGGAGAAGTTAGCGTGGGTGGTCTAGATTTTAGTAGTCTTTTGTTAGGGTACCTTTCGGAACTATACCCAAATTATTAGTATTTATTTAGTCATCAAAGCTGGTTAGGTTTTGGAATAGTCGGAATCTAGTGGCGGATCCACGGATTATTCCTCTATAAGGTCCCACCTTCCGGTCGCGACGCCACGTGGTCGCAGATATTGGTAGCAGAGCCGTCCGCCTCGGATTCCCAACACCATTCCTAACCAGCATTAATTTAAATTTCACGCTTTCCGTCCATTTTTTTAGTTTTCGAATGGCAGTGGTAATTTCTCAAACAATGGCGTAAATCACCCCAGGGCAGCGACCGACGCCACGAGGGAAGCAGCGACCTTCACCAACAGAATCAGATAACTAAATTAGTTCTAGTCATTTAAAATAAGCTTAAAGTATAAACCGTTATTACTTGAATTAATTTAAAACATTTATTTTATTGTTCACAGTTTAACTTTAATAATAAAATTTCATAGTTCAACCTTAATAATTTAATACTTTTTTTGCCCTTTTTATAAAGTATTTCTTAAATATAAATAAATTCTTAAATCGTATTTTTTTAATAACTAATAACAGTAAAGTCTCATTTAAGCTTTAACTAAGCAGAGTTACGACTTGTTTAACCAAGTTCTATAGTTTTCTTTTATACTAGTAACCTGAAGTACACTTTGTATTAGACTGTAACACCATTTTTTTCACTAATTATAGGTGTTATGCAGTATTTTTCTTTGTTGACTTTAATTTACATAACTGTCCATTTATTATTTATTACAGCCACAATTCCTTTTTCAAGTTTTTCATAAGGCTTAAGTCGTTTAAAAATTTATTATCACGGAGTTCGTAATTTCCGTCTGTCTGTCTGTTTCAAACAAGAATTTCTCGTTTCGTTTTAAGACAGTTTTAAAATTTAAATTTGACATTTTTCCTTGTAATTATACTTATAGTTCTAAGCTCGCAATTGTTATAATTATTTTACTTCATATTTTTATCCGAATTAGATCTTCTTATTTTTGGAACTGCAGTAATATTTTTCGACACAAGTTTAGTCAGTTTGCCGTGCAAGCACGTAATTGCGTAAGCAGAGTTCCTCAGATCCGGTTTTTGTATCACTCCGTAGATAACGAAGTCTAATTATTTTAATCTACATTATAGATTTTACTACTACAGTTAAGTACGAATATCTTATAATTTCCGGTCAATGTTTTAAGGTACTACGTAAGTTATCTTTGTAAGTAAACGGTAATTTGTTTTCGTTTTCACTTAATTAAATTGTAAACCGAATGATTTCTTTAAATTATTTTACGACTTAGCCTTATATACGTTTAGATGTTGGTTATATTAGTTAGTGTTAAACACATAATAATAACTGGTGCTTTTGTTTTGTGTAAATTACAGCTTGCGACGATCATTTGTAACTAACCTTGAGTTAATACAGGTAAGGTAGTTGGTGACTGTTATTTTTGTTATAGCCAATATTTTACCTTCGGTAGAATCTTAACCTTTGTGTTCTAAATATCGCTTCTCTTGGAAATATGTTTGATGTTGGATACGAGCATTTGTTTCAGGTACTTAAACAGTTGTTACAATAATTATAAGTCTAACAATGCTATGTGAATATAACTTTTATTTATTCAAAAGAGATATACAAGCTAATTTACAGAGTAAATTTTATAAAAATTAAACTACTTAAACTTTTTAACATCAATATAAAACTAATTTATAATTTATTAAAGTAACTACCTGATTTTTTTTTCCTCCCAGTAGGTGTTGGTTTGCTGTATTTTTCTCAAAGCTAGGTCAGCCCAAGTTGTTTGAAATAATTGTTTTATTACTATTATTGTTTTCAAACTCCTCCAGTCTAATAATTAAAAAAGTAAACATATTTTGGTACCAGTTTGCTTTGTTTAGCTCCCCAAACCCAAATCACACACAATCTGCACTCCTTTGGAAAATAAATGGAATCTTGACCGACTTCTAGAATCTAATTCTGAACCAAGAAACATGGAAACAGAGATGGAGTAAAGCTCTAGACAATCTGATCCGTGCTAAGGATAAAGTATCCAAACAGTATAATAAGAGTTATACAGAGTGGTTATCCTATCCACATATTAATGGTTATTACCAATCATTTCCTGGCCTACTAACTCTGAGCCAACAGGAGTTTTTTTTTTCTCTTGAGTTATTGTTTGTTGGCCCTTTCCTTCTCGATCTGAACACTCCATTTAGGGAATACTACTCGCCATATGTCACCAAACTATCTTGAAAAACTAATAGGGTAGATAAGTTTAAAGAACTTGTTAGCAGACCAATTCTCCTCTTTCCTTGCCTCTTATGACTGTAGTCACTAGGAGACCTCATCATTTAGATTTGGATTTATTTCTCCAATGGCCATTTCATCTTTTCACCACCTTTCCTGTATTTCAAATATTGAAAGAATATGAACAAAACAATTAATTGTATATGTTCTTCCAGAGAGGTCATGGGGACCTTTCACTCCCTCTCATTCTGCGTCCGGTAGATTGGCTTGTTGGTAGCAGGCTTGTCTCCCGCTGCGGAAGGGGGGGAGGGAAGTAAGGGGAACAGGACTAGGATTATGACCAGCTACGATGGAAGAAATATTCTATGAGTTACACAAGAATAAAATTTCCTTAACTTCTCCTTTCCTACTTGGCCTATTTTTGGAGGGAAGTCTGAGTCTGATGATGGGGCTGAATGAAGGTCGTGATTCTCAGTCAAACACGGTTTCCAGAATACTGATTCCTTTTACCTAGACTATCTTCTATAATTTATTTAAACTTTTTAAAGAGCCCAACCTTAGCCTTGGAAGAGTTAGAAGTATTTAGCAGGTATGTGACATATTGGTGATAGATAGATCTAGTTGCTTTCCACTTATGGGTTGAAGTTGTCTGTGGTTGAGGACTGGAGCTGTTCAGCGAGAATGGGCGCGGTTTCTGCACCGCCTTTCTGCATGGTAGTGTTATTTGAATATTTTAGTAAGCTCTGCGTTCTAGTTTAAGATATTTGGCTCAATTTAACTATAACTGGTTCACTTCCAGATAATTTTCCCCTCACCCTTTCTACCACTCGTAATGGCTAAGCCTTCGAACTCCTCGGAGAAGGAGGGGAGGATGCGGCGAGTGCCGCTACAGTTTTGAATTTGGCGCGCGTAATCCTTCTGTAGCCGCGAACGCAATTGCCAGCTGCGCCGACCTCTTGCCCTTAGCTCAAACAATAGGAGCCTCCTACCATCCGGAATTCCTCCGGACAGGTTCTGGTAGGATGGTTCCTGCTAGGTTTTCAGGCTGTGACCGGAGGTTGTGCACACAAGAGTCGTTGTGTAGCTTTCGAGCAGGGTGGACCGGGAGAAGTTAGCGTGGGTGGTCTAGATTTTAGTAGTATTTTGTTAGGGTACCTTTCGGAACTATACCCAAATTATTAGTATTTATTTAGTCATCAAAGCTGGTTAGGTTTTGGAATAGTCGGAATCTAGTGGCGGATCCACGGATTATTCCTCTATAAGGTCCCACCTTCCGGTCGCGACGCCACGAGGTCGCACTGTGTACTACACTCAAGATACTAAATCCAATCCAGTGAGTGGCATCATCCAAATTCCCCGACACGACCATGAAATTTATGCATGAATTTTCCATCACATATAATTATGATTTTTTATTAGATTAGAAAGGTAATTTTCTGATACACTTTCTGCCAAAAAAATGGTAATAAATGCTGAGAGGTATTATGTAACATTATAACAAACGAAATGCACCATTTAAAATTGCCACAGAGGATATTCTCTAGTAGCATCGTTCTGATTTACGTTCGGCCTCGTGTTGTAGCTGGAACATAAATTCTTTTCATTGGGAATTATTGGACCATCTCCACTTGGTGTCACAGCGTAACAAATGTTTAAATGTTAATTATAACTATACTATTAAATACATTTTACCAGCTTCTTCTTATTGGAAACTAAATACTTAATATATTATCAAACACTCCAATAAATGAAAAATTTTTATTTTGTGAGGTCATATGTCTTTGTATTTTTCAAGACATATGTTTTTATTTAAATCTAAATTGTTTGTATTATTAATTTACTTTTATTTCAGTTATGTGGGTCTGACGATGTGTTCTTTGAGCACGAAAGGCCTCACAAAATAAAACTTTTTCATTTATTGGAGTGTTTGATAATATATTAAGCATATACTATTAAAGTATGTTCTTTTCATTTCTGATAAAATGTATGTTAATAAATAATGGTTCTTTTATTCCACTTCATAAAGGTTCTTACTTTATAAAATGCCTCGGTATACTGTTATCTCAAATAACTAGCAAACCTCCGAACCCTCTTATCAGTAGAAAGTTCTAACTGATGCTGCTCGAAACTTAGTAGGAGTCACTGAGTAACCAGAATCAAATGCTATCTCAAGAACTTCATGACATTGCCCTTGAAGATGTAGAGAGGAATCAAGTGATGTAGAGCATAACACTAACTTGGAAATCTTGGATAATAGGATTTTGAACATTTCCATCGTTATATGTTAAAAAGCACTACGTTTTGAGGATTGAAATTCATCCTCTTCTTCAGATGTCAAAAGAACCCTAATACATCACAAAAACGTATAAACTAAAAAGTGTTGCAATTGACTACCACTCAAAATTTTATACCAACAGCATGAAGTTCACTCTACAGAGAATGAACCGAAGATGTTACTGCACAGAAACAAAAGCACAAACATGTGACACAAACCAAGAAATTTGAAACTATAAAAATGGCAAATGTCCGAGATCCTATAATTCTTTCACATCATACATTGTAAATTATAAACATTTAACAAAGAGTTGAAAGTCATCTATTTTCTTAGTTAAATGCATTCTTTCCAAGTATTGTAAGAAAAACAGCACTGCAATTGTGTTAATACTTGATTATTATAATCAAGTATTTATTTTAATTGTTATATTTATTTCTTGACGTGACTAAATAATGTTTTTACTGAGTTTTGATGGTGTTAATTTTATATATCTCATTATATATGACTCATTCTAATGTCCTGAAACTGTAATGTCTGTACAGCCCTACTGGCATTGTGTCAACGATGGCACCTTGTCGTCACTTTCTGACCGCTGTCGACATCTTGTCAAGCTGGACCTCTCTTGGTGTGGAAGCTACGATCTCATCACTACCACTAACATGGCTCAGTAAGAGATCAACAGCTTTTTAGTAAAACAACAAATTACTTTCTCGCTTTATTTTGCCTTCACAATAGTCGCTACGCTATGAGTTTTTTAGTTTTGGTAAAAATGGTCAAGGACAAAACAGAATCTATAGTCAAAGATTAAATTCGTAATCTTTTCAATTTATTTTGATTACAAGGGTTACATGATAACTGGATTTTTAGCGGTATTGGCTTTGTAGTTGAGCAATATTACAAACTTAAACATGATAAAGTTAGGAGTCGTTACAGTGTTGTTTGAGTTTGGTTTGAGCAGGTAAAGAACTTTTAACCTTAACCCCTTTTTGGCAGTACAAAAAGCTTGTTAAAAATTTCTCGGTATAGATGCTCTAGAAAATGCTTAGTTTCTCGGTATAGATAAAATTAGAATTTCTGCAATACGTTTTGTATAAAAACGAATGTTACAAAAATTGTAATAGGCAAAGTATTTTTTCTATAGCTTAGAGTAAGTAAGTGTAAAATTAAAAAATATTGTTTTATTGTAAAAAGAATATACTATTAGAAATTAATAATATAGGGAACCATACCTATAAGGATGTAATTATTTGCAGGCAAAAAAAAAAAAAAAAAAAAAAAAAAAAAAAAAAAAAAAAAAAAAAAACACATACTTTTAATGAAAACCCCAAAAACAAGCTACAAATTTAGAGCCTATAGTAGATTTTTATGTTTTTATAGGAAATATATTCCATGTAAGAAACTAATTAGGTAATTGAAAATAAGTAGAAAATTAAAATACTGTGAGTAATAAATTAAACATAACATAATATCTAATAGAGTGCTTGTTGATATTTTCATTAAAAAATTGTATAGTTTTTTTTTTAAATAACTAATAAAAAGATGTATTAGTTTTTTCTATAGTATATTTTGTTTGAACACATATCTGTGAATAAAAATACATGTGGAATATGTTGTTATAAGGCTCTTTCAATTCATATTATACAACTTAGAGATCAAAATGGGATTTTTTGCTGCCTTAGAGACCAGTAAGGCATAGCCCAGAGAGTTTGCGAAATAAGAATAAGCCTATATTCATCCCACGGACCCTAGCAATGTCCAAATAAAATTTCAATACAATCGGTTGAATAGTTAATGCATGAAAGCAAAACAGACAAACAATGGCACTTTCGCATTTATAATATTATTAGGATGAAATGAAACTATTATTTGCATATAATATGTTTTTACTGGCATACGATATGTACTTTACTCTGTTCATTATTTTCTCTTAGAATAGATAACAATAATATAAAATATATAAACAAGAGTTATAGAAAAGGCAAATTGGCTCTTCGCCCGTTGTGGGTGAGAGAAATTACCTCCACCTTCATTTAGAAACTGTTACCAACCCTGCAGCACAAAATACCTTAATGACAGTTCTTTCGATGTATTAGATCTTCATCTTCAAGGAGATACATTTTATTTTGATTCATCAAATTATAAAGAAGTTTATAATGTTTAACCAAACAATGTATTTTACACAATTTACTGTACCCGATGTAAGGGTTTGGGAGAACACAGTAGAATAAAATGGCAGTTACAGTGCTGAAAATATAATAAATTTCTGTATTTGTTGACATTTGGCAATGGTGTGGATATCAGTCCTGTAATTGGTTAGAAATTACGTATTTAGTCGTTTCTCCAGACCACTGGCGCATGCTTTCGAAATTATATTTTTGAAAAGCGTTTAGCAATCTTGTTAAATTACAGATAATAAAGACCTATAATATGTATAAATCTGTAGTTTAGTACCTACTGACTACATTGGTGTAAATATCATCCAGATATCTTGCCAATAAATAGCACTTTTTATCTAAAAACGCTGAAGCGCATCTGAGATGCACTTCACACACTGCCAGGGTTTTTTTTTTTCCCTTGGGGCGGCCTACTGCCATGCACTTAAGCCTCAAGTGCATGGCAGTAGGCCGCCCCACGGAAAAAAAAAAAAAAAAGCCTCAAGGGCTTTTTGCGCACCCCGGAAACACCATGAGGCCTACCAGTCTACAACTTCAGCAGTTCAACAAACCGCCGAAAACAACCTATCAAGTCCTCCTGGGAAAATTCACCACCCCTGTCCAAGCTACCAAAGATGGCATACCTCTCTCTTGCTATTGCAGGGCAATCAAAGAGCAGGTGCTCAGCAGCCTCCTCCTGCTCATTACACCTTCCACAGAGCGGATCCTCCTGAAGGATGCCAACTCTGTGTAGATGCTTCCTCAGGTGACCATGCCCCGTAATGAGACCAATGACCTTAGAAGACATTGATCTGTTTAATGAGAGAAGGTCCGAAGCCACCTTGGAGGAAGGTGACTGTAATACCATTCTACTCACTCTCAAACCCGGATGCAACCTCCACCTTCTCCCATGCTCCGCGCGAATCCATTTCGAGACAACCCTAGAGGATTCACACCTTGGAACACTGCAGAACGGTTGAGGGCCCGTCATAATTGTTGCTGAGCCCTGGTTGGCCAGTGTGGTGTACATATCTGAATCTAATATAAATAGTCAGCTATCTAAAATATATTTGTTAAGATAGGAATGTTGATTATCGATCTGGCCGTTGGCGGTTATATGTATGTGACGTCATATGAGACCATACTGTTTGAATAAATCCTATTGGGTACTGAGGTCACGCCACTTCTCCCCGCCAACGTACCTTACCGTTCCAGCAGCGAGTGTTCTCCCCAGTCCAGTTTTACCCACGGTCCGTGAAACCCGCGTCCTCTCCGACCAAGATGTAGTCCAATAGTTTTTCCTTAATTGGTGTAATTTAATTACCCCCGTTTTATTACCACCGGCCACGAACATCACAAATGGCGACGAGGATTTGTGGAAATTAGTATTAGTGCGAAATTCCGAGTGTACATCGCCGCTGGACATCAACAGTGAACACCACTAGTGCCATTTTAGTGCGCGAACAACACGAGGACAGTTTTGATCGATCGAGTGAACATCACAAAATGGCGAGTGAACATCACGGAAATTAAAAGTACAAATTTTCTTTAGTTTCAAACCAATTAGTGTGGGAGGAAGTGTAGTGTGCAACCAAATTATTTTAGGTACTAGTTGATGTGGCAAGTACAATTAGACGAAACTAAATACCGTTTCCTGTAACTAATATAATGGCGCAAATAGGCGTTATCGGGGAATATGACGGGTCAGTTGAAACCTGGGCGTCATACATCGAACGTTTTGAGCTGTATGTGGACTGTAATAGCATTGACGCGGGTAAAAAGGTCAGTACGCTTTTAACTGTGATAGGAGTAAAAACGTATAGTTTGTTGAGAGACCTGTGCACTCCTAATAAACCGTCGGAAAAGACATTTAATGAACTGGTGCAACTTGTGCAAAAACATTTATTCCCGACTCCTAGCTTCATCGCGGAGCGAGCGATATCGTTTTAGTAAGCGAGTACAGTTGGAAGGCGAGTCGGTTGCCGAGTATATTGCAAATTTGAAAAAAATGACAACCCATTGTGACTTTGGCGCGTCGCTAAATGATTACTTGAGAGACAGACTGGTGAGTGGCATCAGAAGTGAAAGTGCCAAACAAAAACTTTTATCGGAAGCCTCGTTAACGTTCGAGGAAGCGACCAAAATAGTGCTTTCAATGGAACAAGCAGAAAAATCGGCGGCAGCTCTATCAGTCGGAAGACCCGAGCGGATCCATCAGTTGAGCAGCGTGGTGGCCAGGAGGGGGAGATTCGGAAATGGCGCACCGCATTCCCAGACAGCACGGAGCGACAACGCTGGAGCGGCCTGGAAGGGAGCAGGGGGAACAGCCAAGGTCAGCGGCGGCACGTCACCAGGGCCTTCTGGATGGCAGCGGCGGTCATCGCCAGGTGGCAGTGGCAGTGCGCAATGTTTATGTTGTGGCCTCACAGGGCATTTCCGTTCACAGTGCAGGTTATTAGGTGTGAAGTGTCATTTCTGTGGTGAACAAAACCACATAGCAAAAGTGTGTCGTTCTAAGTTAGCTGGTCGGCAAGGTACAAATGTAAATAGAGATAAGACTAATTTTAGAGATAGTAAAAGCACTGGGAATTCCAAAAATTATCGCAAACATAACTACTTAGAAGGTGTTGATGACAGTAATCAGGTGTCAGGGGACACTGAGCAATTTGTGGATGATGTAGCCAATTTATTTAGAATGAATGAAAATGTGACTGACAGGGTTAAGGTAGACCCAATTCAGCTTGATTTAATTGTTAATGGTAAAAGCTTAACGTTTGAGGTTGATACAGGGGCTTCTGTGAGTGTTTGCAGTGAGGAATATTACAATTCTCATTTCCAGATGTGTAAATTAGAACCTAGTAAGTTGACACTCAGCTCTTATACTGATCAACCTATCACACCTGTAGGCAAGATCAAAGTTGAAGTTAATTGTAACAAAGTAAACAAAGTAATGGACTTGTATGTCATCAAGTCCGGTGCTCATCCACTTATAGGTAGGGAATGGTTAAGTGCTCTAGGGGTTGAAATTTCGTTTAAAAATAATGACAGGTTATTTGAGATAAGTAAAACCGATGCCGATAGTTGTCTTGAACTTAAGAATAAGTTGTTCAAAGAATTTCCTAAGGTATTCAGTGACGAGATAGGTTGTTTTAAAGGCGAGCCCGTAAAGTTAACAGTAAAAGAAAACACGGTTCCTAAATATTTCAAACCTAGGCCAATACCTTTTTCCCTGAAAGCCAAGGTTGAAAACGAACTAGCTAGGCTAGTAGATGAGAAAGTGTTAATACCTGTAAGTAGCTCAGATTGGGGTACGCCCATAGTTCCTGTATTAAAGAAATGTGGTTCAGTCAGGATTTGCGGTGATTTTAAAGTAACCTTGAACCCTTGTTTAGAAGTAGAAAAATTTCCGTTACCAAGAATAGATGAGTTGTTCGCAAACCTGCAAAAGGGCGAGAAGTTTGGTAAGATCGATTTGTGTCAAGCATACACCCAATTAGAGTTAGATCCAGAGTCTCAGAAACTGTGTACCATAAGTACACACAAAGGTTTATTTTGTTATTCCCGTGTCCCTTTTGGCATAACTTCAGCAAGTGCTATTTTTCAAAAGAAAATAGAGCAGACTCTCCAGGGTATAGATCAAATTGCAGTATTTTTAGATGATATTCTAATAACCGCTGAAAATGATAAGGCTCATTATGAGAAGTTAAGAGAAGTGTGTAAGAGGTTGAATGAGAAAGGCTTAACTGTCAAAAGGAGTAAATGTACTTTCTTTGCTAACCAAGTAGAGTATTTGGGGTTTGTCATTGACAAACACGGTTTGCACACCGATCCCAAGAAAGTAGAATCCTAAAGAATGTCACAGAAATTAAATCGCTAATTGGGCTAATTAACTATTATTCTAAATTTCTTCCAAATTTGTCAAGCATTTTAAGCCCATTGTACAATTTATTAAAGAAAGACGTTCCATTTAATTTCAACAGGCAATGTGTTCAGGCATTTGATAGAGTAAAAGAACTGCTAAGTAGTGAGACTATCTTAGCGCACTATGACGGCAAACTTCCGTTGAAGCTGGCGGTAGAACGCGAGTTCTTTTGGACTAGGTGCGGTCCTGAGTGTTGTCACACCAGAAGGTATTGAAAAACCATTAGCATACCAGTCTAGAACGCTAACTAATGCTGAAAAGAACTACTCCCAGATCGATCGAGAGGCTCTAGCTATTGTCTGGGGCGTGAAGAAACTTAACCAATATCTGTATGGTAGAGAATTTACTTTATGTACGGACCACAAACCGCTTCTATCAATATTTGGTCCTCATAAGGGTTTGTCAGTGTTTAGCGCCAGCAGATTGCAGCGATATAGTTTATTTTTGTCAGGGTACAAGTTTAATATAGAATATATAAAATCAGCTGATCACGGTAATGCCGACGCGTTCAGCAGGCTACCACTGACAATGAAAGAGCCGGAAGTGAGCGACGATGACCACTGGAAGGGCAGTTATTTGCATTGTCTTTTGGAAAGCTCTGTGCCTTTAACTTTTGAAAATGTACAAGCAGAAACCCTAAAAGATCCAATTTTATGCAAAGTTATTGGTTATGTAAGGCACGGGTGGCCCAATAGCATCCCTGGGGATGACAAGGAGTTGTTGCCATATTTTGCAAGGAGGGAGGAGTTGTCTATAGTAAATAATATATTGGTTTGGGGTTACAAAGTTGTCGTGCCTAGCAAAATGAGAAAATATGTGCTGGACGAGCTTCACTCATCCCACATGGGTATAGTCAAAATGAAATCGATAGCTCGTAGTTATGTTTGGTGGCCCTAATATTGATGATCAAATTGTGTCCTTGGCAAATAATTGTTTTTCCTGTTTAATGGAGAGAAATAACCCTAGCAAGTGTCAGCTGCATACGTGGCATTATCCCTCAAGTCCATGGCAAAGGCTTCACATGGATTATTTAGGTCCGATTAATGGAAAAATGTATCTACTAATTGTTGATGCGCACAGCAAGTGGCTGGAAGTGTTTCCTGTAGCTTCCACTTCAGCCAATGTAGCCATAAATCATTTAAGAGATTTGTTCAGTAGGTTTGGTCTGCCAGAGACTGTCCACAGTGACAATGGTCCACCATTTTCCTCATTCGAATTTCATAATTTTATGTCAAACAATGGTATCAGACATACTTTGAGTCCTCCATACCATCCCATGAGTAACGGTTTGGCAGAGAACTCTGTCAAATATGCTAAGAATAAGATTAAATGTGCTTTACGTGATAAGAAAGATGTAAATATAGCTTTAAGTAGAATATTGTTTGATTATCGAAATGCTGTTCATGCTACCACCAATGAGACCCCAGCAAAGTTGATGTTTAATAGGCAATTAAGGACTAGGTTAGATTTATTAAGGCCTAACCTGTCAATGACAGTTAGTAAAAGACAAGACAAGCAAAAGGAGTATTTCTCTGGAACTAAAATTAGACTATTTTATCCTGGTCAAAATGTAATTGTTAGGGACTATCGCACCCGTGACAAATGGGTTAGTGCTACGGTAATTAAGCAGATCAGCAATGTTATATACGAAGTTGAATTGACGTCTGGCATTGTGTTCAGACGGCATATTGATCAGATTGTAGCCGTGCAGGGAGAGCCAGCTGATGTAAACAAACAGGTAGAATCAGCTGACGCTTTCGATGACAGTTCCTCTTTCCCCCCGGTCATGACGCCGGTGGTGGGGCGAGAGCAGTGAGTGCCCACTCTCCGCCGAGCGGCCCGTGTGGCTCGCTCCCCTCCCCTCTCAGTGTCGTGCCGTTCTAACGGTAAACAAACAGCTGATCGTGGCAACACGTCACCTGCTGCGACGGCAGCTGTCATGCCGCGCCAGCTGTTCCCAAACAACAACAGTGATAGACGCTATCCTGTGCGGATTGGAAATCCCGTGGATAGGCTGAACTTGTAAATTAATATTGTTTTGTTCTATTTTAGTTTGTTTCATTATATTGTTTTATTTGTCTTAGTTGTGATAACCAAAGCGTTCATACCATTTGCTTTATTGTAGTTTAAGGAAATTTATTGATGTTACTGTATTAATGTGTTAATTAATTGAATTTCAACAATGTTTTTTTTTGTTAAACTATGTAGTGTGTTATTTTGCAGTGTTTTTCAACTTTGGAAGGGAGGAAATGTGGTGTACATATCTGAATCTAATATAAATAGTCAGCTATCTAAAATATATTTGTTAAGATAGGAATGTTGATTATCGATCTGGCCGTTGGCGGTTATATGTATGTGACGTCATATGAGACCATACTGTTTGAATAAATCCTATTGGGTACTGAGGTCACGCCACTTCTCCCCGCCAACGTACCTTACCGTTCCAGCAGCGAGTGTTCTCCCCAGTCCAGTTTTACCCACGGTCCGTGAAACCCGCGTCCTCCCGACCAAGATGTAGTCCAATAGTTTTCCTTAATTGGTGTAATTTAATTACCCCGTTTTATTACCACCGGCCACGAACATCACAGCCAGGGCATCAGCTCTTTCGTTCCCAAGAATCCCCTCATGACCAGGAACCCAACAAACGGTTTACATTGTTGATTCTGGCAAGGGAGGAAACGGTCTGATAGCAATCCCAAACCAGTTTGGATTTGATTGCGCAAGAATCCAGCGCCATCAGCGCTGCCTGACTGTCTGTGAAAATGTTAATCGTCTTGCCCCTATATCGCAGATGAAGATTCTCACGAGCACATTCCATAATGGCTGCGACCTCCACTTGAAAGACTGTCGGATACGGACCCATAGGAACCACCAGCTCCCTACATGGTCTCACTCCCAGAATTCCAGCGCCTGTGCCGCTTTTTGTTTTGGAGCCGTCTGTGTACCATTCGAGCTCCGCTGGTGGAAGAGGTTTCTTCCCCTCTGACCAATCATCCCTTGAGGGTAAAATAATCCTAAAGGGTTTGTCAAAGGAAAACTTTTGTGGCATCTGATCAGAGATCATGTGCAAAACATCCTCCTGTATCAGAGTGCCAATTCTGCAGTGCCCACCGCTGCAGCCCGACCAGAGTCCCATCTGCTGAAGACAGTAGGCACTCCTCCTGGCCATAGCTCGAATGACAATGTCCAGGGGGGCGAGATTAAGACAACAGTCCAGAGCCGCGCCTGGCGCACTAGGAAAAGCCCCAGTGATAGTGAGGCAGGCCATCCTTTGGATACCTGCCAGACATGCTACCACCGTCTTGGCTTCCGTTTTTGGCCACCATACGACAGCTCCGTACATTAGTGTAGGTCTGACCACGGAAACATAAAGCCAGTACAACATCTGCCAGGGTTACATAAATTTATACAAGTTGTTTGTAAAGTAAAACAAATGGAATAGTGTCTAGATATGAAAGTGTACCATTGAAAAATGTGTAGTGCCAGGAAGTTTACTAAAACTGTATTTTTTACAGATTCATCAAGACAACTTGTAAACAGCTGACCACTCTCAGGCTGGACTGCTGCAGATTTGTCGATGACACTATTATCAAGGCTGTGGCTTCCACTTGTAGGAATATAAAAGGTAAGTTATAAAATTGAAAAATTAGTAAAAAGCTGTGTTTAAAAATAGTAAATGTGTTGATTTTTTAATAACTCTACAACATGAGTAGTTTAACAAGTACTTCTACTGCCTTCTGCAAGTATTTCAATTTATTATTGCTATTTGCCATTTTTACTACCCTACGCTTCAAAAGGTAGCGTTAAAATAACTAACAGCCCAAAGTAATAGTGATAATTACTTAAATGTTTATGCTATACAAAATAATATACCTCACTACAGAACTCATGATACATTATTTTGGTATATTTAGGATATTATTTTACAGCAACTGTTGTGTACGTGTTACGGGGAATCGGAATAAAAGACTGAATTAGTTTACATCATCGACTGTGCTCGGTTAAGGTTGGAGGGTAACTGAGAGAGAGACAAGGGCAGGACACTGGAAGTGGTAGTGGTGGTATGATCTGGTGGCGTGATGAGAACAGCCAATGGCATTTATTCAAACTGATCACCCCATATGACGTCACAGCATCATACGATCATACAGTTGGTCTTTGGCTGTGGCTTTAACTTGCCAGTAACAATTTATAATATGTATAATAATTATTATTATAATTATTATTGTTAATTCAATACATTACATTTCCTCCCTTCCAAATTCCAAAATAAATTGAATTCGCACAAGTCATAGATAAATTAAACAATACAAGTTATAATAATAAATATATAATAAACACATTTAAATATAAATAACACATATCATTAGTAAATGTCATCCTTAAGTACTGTAAGTTATTTACAAGTTTAATTTCTCTACAGGTTTCCTAATACGAGTTGGGTATCTGTTTGTATGATCAGCTGTTCTAGTGACAGGAGAAGGAACAGCTGAGGGTAGAGAAAGACGTGGTCTAGAATGAGGGGTAGTGATGTGACATGGAGAGGTATGATGCGGTGAGGATGGGGAGAGACCAGCTGATCTAGTGGAGGTCAGTGTTACTAATTCTGACTGGGCTTGGAGTTGGCGGACACTGAGCGCCTGTCTCACGCTCCGCAACTGTACGGTCCTGAGATGGTGGAATTTGACTGTCACTGTCAACAATACTACTGTGTAGTCCTGTCAGCTGATCAATATGTCTACTCCAAATTAAACCAGTTTTTGTCATAACAGAATACATCACATTATTTAACTGTTTTATTACAATGCCCTCTATCCATTTGTCTTTAGAGCGATAATCTCTCACTAATACAGATTGATTAGGAAATAGAATTCTCGTTTTTCTACCGCCAAAAATATTCTTTTTGCTTGTCCTGTTTTAATTGCACAGTTCTGGCTACATTAGGTCTGAGTAAATCTAGCCTGCATCTTAGTGGTCTATTGAACATTAATTTGGCAGGTGTCTCATTAGTAGTACTATGAACGGAGTTTCTGTAATCAAATAACATCCTATTCAAGGCTACTTTAGTATCAATATTTTCTTGAAAAGCCAATCTTATTTTACGTTTTAGCATACTTAACTGAGTTCTCAGCCTGACCATTAGACTGAGGATGATAAGCTGGTGAAAATGTATGTCTTATACCATTAAGTTGCATGAAATTTTTAAATTCAACTGAGGTAAATGGTGGTCTTAAAATGGTCCACTTAAAAATAATGCGTATCTTTGTAATCGGCTTGCTGCGAAAACAGGTAAACCCTTTTTCGGTCCAAATATGCTAATTAAAGGTTTGTTGATCAGTACACAAAGTGAATTTTCGGCCATACAAATATTGATGAAATTTCCTTACTCCATATACTACTGCTAAAGCTTCCTTATCTATTTGTGAATATTGACATTCTGCTGGTGATAAAGTACGAGAGTGGTATGCAATAGGTTTCTCAACGCCTTCAGGGGTTATGATACTAAGTACGCAGCACCAGCCCTGTCGAGCTTGCGTCTACTGCTAGTTTTACAGGCAACTTTGAATCATAATGCGCCAAAACTGGTGCTTTAGTCAAAACATCCTTGACATGGCTAAATGATTTGAGACATTTTTCATCAAAATCAAATGGCACGTCCTTTTTTAACAAGTTGTACAACGGACTCAAGATTGTTGACAAATTATTGATAAACTTTCCATAATAATTTACCAAGCCAATAAAAGCTTTGACTTGAGTGACAGATTTAGGTACAGGTGCTTGATTTATAGCTTTAATTTTTAGATTCAGAGGTATGCAGTCCATCTTTATCGATACTAAAACCAAGATACTCGATTTTGTCTACAAAGAACGTACATTTATCTTTCTTTACGTAAATCCTTTTTCACTCAGGCGTTTTACAAACCTCTTGCAACCTACTTACATGAGTTTCGTTATTAGGTGCGGTGATAAGAATATCATCCATGAATACTGATATGCCTTCTAAATTATGCAAAGATTGTTCAATAACTCTTTGAAATATGCCTGGGGCTGATGAGATTCCATAAGGCATTCTACAATATGAGAAAAGACCCTTATGCGTGCTAATTGTACGGTACATAATTTTTGTGACTCACTGTCTAACTTTAATTGCATATAGGCTTGACTAAGATCTATTTTAGAGAAACGTTCTCCATGCTGTAAATTTGCAAATAAATCTTCTATTCTAGGTATAGGGTACTTGTCTACTTCTAGATACTGATTTAGAGTAACTTTAAAGTCTCCACATAGCCTAATTTCACCGTTCTTTTTTAATACTGGTACAATGGGCGTTCCCCATTCCGAGCTGCTTACTGGAATTAACACTTGTTCGTCAACTAAGCGTTGTAGTTCTTTTTCTACCTTACTTTTCAATGAGAATGGTATCGGTCTTGGCTTAAAATACCTAGGTCTAGCATTTTCTTTTAGATTTAGTTTTACTGGTTCGCCTGTATACTGACCTAGTTTCTCAGTGAACACTTCTGGAAATTGATTAGTTAGCTCGGACGTCATTGTCTCGAAATTAGCCTTGTTATCTATAGGTCTGTTTATAACACACAAGTTATTTTTAAACGAAATGTCAACTCCCAGTACTTTAAGCCAATCACGACCAATTAAAGGATGTGAACCTCCTCTAATCACATACAAATCTAAGCATTTATGTATTTTCTCATAGCAAACATCAACATTAACTTTGCCCACAGGTATAATAGGTTCATTAGTGTACGAACTCAAAGTTAGGTCGTTTTCTAACAATTTACAAGAACTAAAATTATTTTCATAAAAATCCTCACTACACACTGTGACACTAGCTCCAGTATCAACTTCAAATAATGGTTTCTCGACCTTGCACTAGGACTTTAATCTTAATTGGGTCAACTCTAATTCTTTCACCGTGAGTTTCATTTACTTTAAATAAATTCTGTATGTCCTCGACATAACTCTCAAGATTTTCATCACTCTGAACATAATTCTTAGAATTATTTGAATCTGACAGTTCTGAACTATCATTTACAAAATTATGTTTCTTATAATCTTTGTTTTTCTTGTTTTGAAAATTAGACTGATAAGATATACCTTTCTTAACTTTCGAAAGCTGATTGTCTGGTAACTTACTAATTTCAGTAGATCGACATACCTTAGATATGTGATTTCTTTTACCACATTTGTGACACACAACACCAAACAATTTGCACTGCTTCCTATAGTGACCACACTGCCCACAGCACGTACACTGCACCTTGACTTCGTGCCTTGCGTTGTAGCTCGCGCTGCCACCGCTGCCGCCGACTCTCACATGTGGGTGGTGATGCGCTGCCATCCGCTGGACCCGGCTGCCGCCGTTCACTGTCAATGCCGCCGCATTCTTCTCCGACGCTTCCACTGAGCAGACGATTTTCACAGCCTGGTCGAAGGTTAGGGTGGTCTCTCCCAACAGCCTCTGCTTGGTCGACTCACTCCTGATGCCGCTCACCAGTCTGTCTCTGAGATAGTCGTTGAGGATGCGCCAAACTCGCAGTATGCAGACAACTTCTTGAGGCTGGCGATGTACTCTGCGACTGATTCTCCTTCCTGCTGATTCCTTTTGCTGAACTTGTACCTTTCAGCTATGAATGATGGCTTCGGGTACAAATGGTCCTGAATTAACTTCACTAATTCATCGAACTTTTTTCACTGAAGGTTTTTTCCGGCGTACATAAATCTCGTAACAAACTGTACGTTTTCACACCCACGACTGTTAGTAACGTACTAAACCTTTTTGTCGTCACTAATACTGTTACAGTACAGTCAACGAATAATTCAAATCGTTCAACATACGAATTCCAAGTTTCTGCACTGTTGTCGAAGTCACCGATTCCGCCAATAATTTCCCGCCATTTTTACTGTTTCACTAAATAAAGACGAAATGTTCCAATTTACGACCTTGTCTTCCAACATCAAAATGTACCGATTTTGAGTCCACGTGACGCCAAACTACAGACACACTTCCTCCCACTATAATTTTCGGAGAAATTATTTACGCACAATCGAACAGGTTGCATTGCACTCGCGGGATCGCATTAATACCTCGTCGCCAATTGTTGTGTACGTGTTACGGGGAATCGGAATAAAAGACTGAATTAGTTTACATCATCGACTGTGCTCGGTTAAGGTTGGGAGGGTAACTGAGAGAGAGACAAGGGCAGGACACTGGAAGTGGTAGTGGTGGTATGATCTGGTGGCGTGAATGAGAACAGCCAATGGCATTTATTCAAACTGATCACCCCATATGACGTCACAGCATCATACGATCATACAGTTGGTCTTTGGCTGTGGCTTTAACTTGCCAGTAACAATTTATAATATGTATAATAATTATTATTGTAATTCAATACATTACAGCAACCTGTGGCTTAAAAACAGAAAAACTTTTACCAAATACAATGTAACTAAATACTGTGAAACCTAATACAAGCACAAGTCGGTTGATAATAAAATAACAGCAGAAATTGCATTATGGAATGCTGGAACAATCAGCTGATCTGAATCATATGTTGTATTCAATAATCAGTGAAGTAACAATAAAATCATGTAGAGTAGAGTCGTAAATGTAGAATGAATGTCTTCTGACTAGTGCGAACACAATCATAATAGTTTTCCCAAAAATAGTTCCAACAGTCATTAAGTATGACTGTTACATGAAATCATGGACAAGGAAAAATCCCTTTTATTTTATTCTTGTTTGTACTTAAAGGTTTATCAAAACCTGCAATACTGTTATTAACAGTCTTTTTTATAGAATTGGCACTGAGAAATCCTATTATTGAACTCTCATCACTTCTAACAGATTGAGAAATCTAGCAACAGCCTCTACCATTAAGAGACTAGACATATCGTGGCCTCATAAAAGGTGAAAAGGAAAAGAATATCTTTTCACCACACAAAGTTAGGGCTTAGAAGCTCTCCTCTAACACAACCTGGGGACAACCAACACAACCAATGGCTTAAACGTTACTTCCAAACCATCACCAATGACTGGGAAGGTAAGGCGGCTTGCAAGGACAGGATCGCACATCGGTCACCAATCCAAGTAGCAGCCATGATCAATTTTGCTTGTCTTTTTCATATTGCAATAACCGCTATAAGCCGGTACAATGCACCATTGACCACATAGAGATGCTTCAGAGAGTCCTCTTTCTTTCAGAGTTGACGCTGAGGAATTGCTCCCGTATCACCTCTGACGGATTCAACAGCCTTGCAACTGTCTCTACAATCGAGAAGTCTAGACCTGTACTGCACCCAC